>NC_135510.1:875000-1176250 GCF_051989575.1 Stigmatopora nigra | reverse complement strand
GACTGTTGTACCTTTTCCATGACATCATTGCTGAAACTTAATAAAAGCGCGACTTGGGACTGGGGAAGAGGAGAAGGTCTGCTGAGCCGAGCGCGTGTCCATAATGGACTCGCGCCTCCAACCTTCCCCAGCCGCGCGGTTGCTTTGAAATATAACACAGTCTCATGCCACGTTTTTCCTTTGTGCACGGTTGGTAAGTATGGGGATCTGTAACTTCAGACCCAACAAGATAAATAAATATGTCAATATATAGATAAA
This sequence comes from Stigmatopora nigra, assembly GCF_051989575.1. Taxonomy (NCBI): domain Eukaryota; kingdom Metazoa; phylum Chordata; class Actinopteri; order Syngnathiformes; family Syngnathidae; genus Stigmatopora; species Stigmatopora nigra. Next base: position 1,175,992 of record NC_135510.1, on the reverse strand, counting down.
TGCATAAGCATGATGCTAATATATATATAAACATTACACACCAAAACTTGAAACGTTTCTACACAAGTTGTGAACATTTGAGGTCATTCCAAAAAAAATTCTCAAAATGATTGGTCAACGAAATGGGCTCAAACATTTTGGAACACCCTGTATTTTAGAAATTTTACTCCATCGCTCCGAATATGCTTCCTTTTTCCCCCCGTCTGCAAAACCGCTTCCTGTCTGCTGTTTTCTTCTAATAAATAAAACAATGTGCACAACCACATTGGGAGCACATCAAACTCTCATGTGCTACTTTATAATCTAAACAAGGGGTCACCAACTCCGGTCGTCAAGGCCACCTGTCTTCCATGTCTCCCTCCTCCAACCCACCTGAATCAAATAATCAGGATCGTTAGCAGGCTTCTGGACAGCTTGCTGTTAAATTGATTATTTGATTTAGGTGTGTTGGAGAAGGGACACATGGAAAACAGACTGGATGGAGCCCTCGAGGACTAGAATTGGTAAACTCTGGTCTAAATAATATTACAAATGGTGTCATTTCACTTATCAATCAAAATAATTTCCAATGAACCATAGAATATTGATGTCAAATTTAAGAGGTCAATGATGTGTACTATTTAAAGCTGAGATTTTGAATGCAGCCTTGCTGTCATATTTGAATGTTTGCCTTCTGACTGGGGCAGCCCGGTGGAGTGAGTGGTTAGCACGTCGGCCTCACAGCACTGGGGTTTTGGGTTTAAATCCAGGTCACGTCCACCTGTGTGGAGTTTGCATGATCTCCCCAGGCCTGTGTGGGTTTCTTCCAGGTACTTATGTGAACCTACAATCCTTCAATTGCACTCTTTAAAGGCTTTCCGTGAAAATTTTCACCATGAAAAATGATGTAATTTGATAGTGAACTTTAATCCGAGAGGATTCATTGGTTCTTGGGTTCAAGATGCTCCATCAGTATATTCCTTTACAAACAATCAAAGTATTTAATCAGAAATGGGCGGCAAGGTGGATGAGTGGTTAGCTCGTCTGCCTCACAGTGGGGGACCTAAGTTCAAATCCAGGTTGGTCCACCTGTGTGGAGCTTTTGTGGGTTTTTTTGCCCCTAAGTATGAGTATGAGCAAAATTGATGCCCTGCGATTGGCTGGACACCGATTCAGGGTGTCCCCGCCTCTGGCTCAAAGTCAGCTGGAATAGGCTCCAGTCCCCTACTCCCACAACCCTAATGAAGATAAATTGGTTCAGATAATGAAATGAGACTTCTGACTGTCATAATTGTCACTAAAAAGTAGTCTGGTTGGAACAAACAAAAACAAAGTCTACCTTGTTTCATGTTCATTTTATTTTGGAACAAAGTGGACTGCTGACTGTGTCAATACTCTCTTGTGCTCAGCAACTACCCTAAAGACAGAACTCGGCATTCCAAATCTGGAAATGTTTTTTTTTCTTGTTACAGAAAATAGGTAAAATGCATTACAACCCCTCGTGGATACTTTGAATTTTGCTTGTGTTTTTTTTTTTCCCATGAGGTAAAATTAGTTTCCGGACTGTGCTTTCTAAGCCACCAGAACAGAACATGCAGTGACTTGGAAGAGTTGATGTCAAAAGACCCATTTAGATGATAAACACGATAAATAAATAAAAAATCAAAACCAATCCTCCTTTTCGGACCTTCTTGGAAACTCTGCTGTGGGAACCTTCCCAGTTAGGTGTGGAGGGTCGCTTTTGGTCACTAGTGTGGTAGATTGGACTGCCATATACCACATTGGGGACATCATAGTATACTTCCAATCAATATGTGGACGCAGTGGTGCCCAACGGCAAGTGGTATAAAACTATAAAATCAAGTCTGTCAAGGTTTCCAGGGGTCTGCAAACTGTTTCTTCAGGTTTTTGTTCCAACCGATCCAACACCAAGTTTAACCAATGAGGTTTCTGCTGAAACAAGAACCACCTGACTGCAATCCACAAATTGCACTTCTAAGATACCAGATTGGTGGAAAGGTTTCCTCATATAGGTTGGAAAGAAAACCCATACCCACTGTGGCCCTTTCTGGAATTGTTTAGAGACCCCTGCTGTATATTGTAGCATATTTTGGCTCCTCCAAAGCATGTTCAATGGGATTTAGGTCAGGGCCACCAATTCCTGACACCGGGCAGCACATTTCTTTCTACACTACCTTGGTAGTCTTGAGATTTCATTCACCTTCTCATAGACACGGGAACACTTCCTCTTAACATAAGGAGGAGGCCATCCATGTTTTTCAGAAGAGAAAGTGTACATTTTTTAAACTAAAATATGTACTGAACTTTAAAAAGTACTCTTAAAATTTTGGGGTTTACACACAATTTCAAATGGGTTAGCTCTTTTAGTACTCGTAAACCCAAAGCAGTCACAGAAATGTCCACCAATATGTCCTACTATACTTGTACGTTATATACGAGCATGTCATATAGCAAAATATAAACTGTTTCATAAGACCTTTGGTAATTTTGTATGAAATTGATGCAATCAAATTGGTGTCAATTAGTAACGTTGGCTTCATAAATTCTTAATCCAGATTGATTACAATAACCTCGTAAAATTAGCAGTTCATATAGCTTTCTTGGATGAGTTGACCTCAACAATTCTATTTAACACATTTTCAGTGAACTGAACACATTTGGGAGCAGGTCGTCATAAAATTAATAGACAAAAGCACCTTTAGTGCCATCTACGTCACAAAAGGAACAGAAACAATCATTCATTATACAGTTATGACTTTATTTCTTTATATTAAACCAAAAGGGTAAGCACTAAACGTATATTCAAAACCAAGACATTTTTACCTTATGAGAGGAAAAATAAGATCAAATTACAAAATAAGTAGTAACACAAGTGGGCACATTTTTTTTTAAATAACAGAACTGTACATCATATGTAGCTAAAAAGTAGGCCAGACTAAAAAAAAAATAAAAAATCAAATAAAAACAACAAAAATACGCAAAATTGATACTAAGAGACGAGAGAAGAACCACAGGCAGGGAAGCGGTGGCTAGCTGGAATATAAAATAAAGTTTCTAAAACATGTAAGGCAGCAGAAGGCAGGCATTGAGAGAGCGACAGAGAAGGAAACAGGCGGGACACAGACAAAAATACATTTTGGAGACCTTCAGACACAGAAAAATAAGCTTAAAAGTGACTCCATCACTCACAGAGACCACAGCGCCTAATGGTGTTCACATCAAAGCCAGTACAAATGTATAGAAGCTTCAACTAAATATAAACTCTGATAAACAAATTCCCAACACCCACTTCATTTTCTAATGAGATATCGCAAAGGTGAAGGATCTTTAATACTCCTGCGTCAACTTGGGCCTGAAAAGTAAAATGCCAACTCTGCCTTCCACTCTTCCAATGCCATTGACGATGGCACCTCTCCAATTGGTTGACATTTTTCATCCTCCTGCTATGATTTTCAAATGGGCTCGTTATAAGTAGACATTCAATTTATTAGATCTGGGAGGCTGGCCGCCAATACACATTGGTTAATTCGCGGCCAAACTCCTAGTTCACACAGACTGGACGCTTTTGGTTTTCATTGGCGGCCAATAAGCTAAGGAGTTTCAAATGTAGTGCTGCTCAAAATGGCAATAGCGACACTTTAGTTCTCAGGCTGGTGACACCCTGCGGAAGCAGATTGAGGGATGACAAACACCAGTGGACACTGAACACATGTAATATTGGGACTTCACAATATGATCTGCTCATATATAAAAAAAATAAAATAAAAACCTTAATGGTTAGTTACACTGCATAGTGTAGAAGTACCTGTTCAACAGGCAGCAAAAAAAAAAAGAAAACAAGTTGCATAGCTAGAAGTGCAAAGCCAGATCAACGCATCTTCACCTTGATTTTACAATATTAAAAATATAATTCTTTAAATTGCAGTCCCTGACTTTCAGTGAAACAGACAAGTGGGCAATGGATGCCCCAAAATGGCAAATTTCTCCCTGTGAACTTGTTAGAAAAACATCACCTGTACTTTATATAACCCAAATATTTCAACCATAGAAAATCCCTAGTTATCCCTAGTTACTAAATTAAACTGGTGCACCATTTAGAAATCAAGCCAAGAATCTTAACTTCCTTATAATGGCTTCATTCAATGTCTTTGGGTTGTCATTTAAAAAAAAAAACATTTGGGTAGGTGTAAGACAGCATGAACCAATCAGTGCAAAAAAAATTAAAATAAAAAGCCCAAGTGCAATGTTACATGGTGTCCCGTGTCCACGTGATTTGTCACTTTGCGTATTCTCCGAGCATGTGCATTACTGTGCTGCTAAGACAAGTCATCCACAGCAGTTTTAGAGCAAGGTCTTCCACACAACATTTAAGCACAGTGTAAGCGCTAGTACAACTTGGTACAAAACTCAAATGACAATGTAAAAAAAAAAATTTAAAAATGAAGAGTTAATTTAAGTTTTTAAATTGATGCATACAATGTGTCCCTGCTGAGGGGCTATAGCCTTAATGCAGCACACGGTCATTTTTAGCTCTTATAAATCTACTTTATGTCCTTCAGTAACATGTACTTAAAATATCTTTGTAAACAGTTTGCCCTTTTTGTTTTGTAATACATTCTAATCATCCTAAAATTGCAACGTGTATGTTAGTATATCTCTGTGGCAAACACCTTCAAAATAGTTGGATCACCATTCTAGGCGACCGATTTTTTTTCTTTTTCTTACACGATTGTTCGAGAAGGTGAAACTGTGGAAGTGGATGTTTTCCTGGGCACAGTGGCCTGCAACACACATCTGACATGCGCTCATGCACGGAAGCTTTGGGAAAAGTGGATTGTGTGTTAGCATCCCAATGGCATCTGTTAAGGAATGGGATTGCCGTGCCATGTAACCGTGGCGACAAGGCTTCCATGGCCACGACGAGAAGAAAAAGCAGAACGGCTGAGATTTTTCAATGAATTGCCTCACTTGTTTGTTACAACACTTTTAGATTTGTAGTCGACTGCTGTGACTGCTTTTCTTCCACTATACATGTCTGAGTATGAATTAAGATGAACCTTTCATAGGGCACTCATTTAAATACTATATTAAAAAAATAATTCAAAAAAAAATCTCTTGAAACTTTAGTATGTATTTGGGGACCATAAATATATAATATTTTTTTAAAATTTAGTTTTTATGGTCATTATTCCTACATTCATAATTCAATCTTATAAAAATAATTCTTAGTAAATATATGGACATTATATTTTTGGTCACATAGGCCACATTCGTATACCAAATAATTATTGGGCCTACTTGGATGTTTTTTGTTTGTGAGTGTTTTTTTTTAATGATAAAAAAACATCACTAGTGCTATAAAGGGTTAAGTGTGACGGTACCTTTTATTGTAGTAGGTGTAAACCAGGTCTCTTTAACATCCGACTTCAAGTGTGTGCGCGAGCGTTTATGCTGGTGTATGCACAATTCAACATGCATATTCCAATTCATGCACTTTGCTCCTTCTATCGTAAATGTGACTGTCTCTACATTTCCATGAAAGGAGTCTAAAATGTCCCACTCAGAGTCTGTCGCTGCGGAACGTATCCTCCACAGACGGGTCTGGCAAGACCATATCGGGGTCGCTCAACATGCTCAGACCGTCCAGGCTGAGGGGCTCGATGTGGAGCTCGTCTTCCAGGGGGAAGACTCCTTCCGAGTCGAAACACTCCGGCACCGTGGAGAGCACATTGCTGATGTCTTTTGAAAGACTGGGGCTGGACTCATCTGTAGGGATATAGAAATAAGGGTGGTTAGGTTCTCCCCACTGCCTTCTTAGTTTGTAAGTTAACCTGAAATAACCCCATTAATAGTTTACAACAGCAGGGAAACATTAATGCACGAGGCATCATATCTAATTTCACCCTCTATAATCAGATAGCATATCCGAGGAGAGGGCAATTTTGCAGCCTGAAGACCCATCATGTTATGCTTCGTAATCTTAATGCTCCTGTCACTTATTTGCCTTATTTACTCGCATAGAAGACACTTTCGTTGGATAAAAAAAAATATGACTGAATCGGATACGGCTTATGTGCGCATAAAAACATGACATGCACGAAACTGCACGTTGACAATGATGTCACGAAGACGTAACGACACCATGATGTCATGACTCGACGACGTCAAGACCCAACGACGGCACGACACAATGATATCACGACAAAATGACGCAAGACAACACGCCTGATTATTTCAAAACAAAGAAAAAATAAACAGATAAAACGCTAAACAAAATTTATTTTAACGTCCATCCAAAAATAAACAGTATCTTGCATAAAACGGGAAAAAACTCACGTTCTGCGATAATCCGACGTACACGTGTATTAAGGTCATCGAAATGAAGATGTACCGTATTTACCCGCATGTAAGCTGCCCCTGCATATAAGCCAAACCCTTAAAATGGTCAAATTTACAATTTCTCACGTATAAGCCGCCCCCTGATTCACAATGTTCCCTTCCATATTCATGGTTTTAATAGGGAGTACAAATGTGTTACTTCGAAGGGAAAATCTTAAGAAAAATGATCGTACGTGGTATTTCTGAAATACTGTATGAATCAAAAGCACATTATTATGGTCATTATCATAAAGTTAATATACCTGTCTTTGTAAATGCAAAATATCAAATTATTCAACTTGAAAAAGCTCTATCTTGATGACAACCTGATGCTTTTTAACGACAGAAATTACAATTTCATGATGTTTCATTTACTCAATACTTTCTTGAGTTTTTCCATGCAAATAATTTTCCAAATTATCTTGCAACAGGTTGTAAATTAAAGATAAGTTGTTACTTCTAAGTATGAACATTTTTATTTGTAGTTTCACACGTCCCTCTTTATGTAGTATTTTGTTACCTTATGCAAAAGCAGGTGGTCACTCACCGGTAAGTATGATGTTGGGCAGCCCTCCACTGTAGTTGGAGTACAGCATATTTGAAGCCATGGTCATGGGGTCATGCAGGTTCCCATGGCTTCCCACCAGGCCTGTGAGAACTGGCTGGGAGGAGTAGAATGAAGACGAGGAAGGGTCGAGGCAAGACCCACCCGCTGTGGAGCTCATGGTATTTTCCAACAGACTGAACTGGTCCAACTTGTCGCCAGATGGTTTAGAAAGAGATGGCACAAAGCAGAAAAAAACAGTGGCTCAACATGCATGTTGTTTCTTTTTATAGAGCACCACTACTGTCACAGTCAATTTTCATGAAGAATTTTAATTAAAAATGTGGCATATTCTAGGATGTGACCCATCCAATTTTAGTTTTGCTGTAATGCTGAATTATATCTATGTTCCCAGCAACCACAGAAGGCCTGCAAGATAAAATGTAGCACAATTGTTACATCAGCTAGGGTGAATCAAGCGGAGAGCAAGGTTGCCAGTAGACTACAATGGTAAAAGGGAGGCCTCAGATATTTTGGGAGTCCTCTTGGGGAATGAAAAGTTCATGACAAATATAATATTTTTTTGTTTGTTTTTGGGGTGGAAGTGATTTTGGTCATCAAGAGAAATAATAACCCTTTTTTGAGATGTCACTAAAATGAAAAACAGTCATAGCCGATAATCAGTCTTTTCTCAAAAACAGATCTACTTGTTAATGTCCATTATTTAGTTTTTATTTATTTTACATTATTGGTTACATTATTGGTGAAGTGGTTCTTCAGCCTCACTGGTGCAGGCAGTCTAGGTTCGATTCCAACTTGGTGGCAGTGTGAGTGGTTGTCTGTCTCTGTGTGCCCTATGACTGACTATGACCAGTCTAGAGTGTAGTCGGCCTTTCACCCAAAGACAGTTGGGTTAGGCTCCAGCAACCCCCGCAACCCTTTCGAGGATAGGCAGTATGGAAGATGAATGAATGAATGAACAATATTGGTTAGCGGTGCAGCCACACAGCTCTGGGGTTGAGGGTTTGATCCCAGGTCTGTCCTCACTGTGTGAAGTTTGCATTTTTCTCGCTGGGCTTGCGTGGGGATTTTCAGAGTACAATGTATCTCGACATACGAGTGCCCCGATTTACGAGCAATTTGAGATACGAGTACAATTTCGGACAAATATTTATCTTGAGATACGAGGCAAATTTTGATATACGAGCATACAGTGGACCCAAGAGGCTGCTCATAAGAGCAACATGGGCACTATCTTTCTGGTCGCAACTCCCTTGCACTATTATTGCCCCGCAAATAATTTTAGATTTATTTAATATTTTCTTCTCACCCAACCAAGCCCCCTTTCCCCCCGAAAACTGAGAACAGCAGGCATTGGATACCCTGAATTGGTGGCCAGCCAATCGCAGGACAAAGGCAGACAGACAGCCATTTATGCTCACTTTCAAACATACTAAATGCAATTTAGAGTGTTTAACAAGCCTACCATTCATGTACGAGCATGTATCAGTGACAAAGCAAATTAATTTTTTTCTTAACTTGATAATGTATATTTTTAGATTGGGTGCCTAACACTATCAACCATTTTAAAAGTACGCAAAATCAAGTATTTTTCACAACTTTGAAAACATGAACATGAAATTCGAGCACTTTCAAGGAATTGTACAAACACTGACATGCAAGCTATGTTTTGTTTTAATTAATTCACCCAGATCGTTTTAAAATTGATTGAAATTTAAAATTTTCTTCCTAGTGTATTTCATTGCATTTAAAATGTAGGACATAAAAAAGCTTTGAGTTGTGTAATATAATGTTTTATGGATGATGTAATTAACCCAGAAGAGGGGGATTCATTTTTTTTGCCATTGGAAAAATTATAATGTTAGTAGAAAACAGAATTGTTGTCTACAATGCTTCTCACGTGCCTTCCATTAAGCTATCACTCAATGCGACTGTTCAGTAAGTGCTTCCGGACACATTAAAATTAGACAGACCATTTCCTACCAGGTTAGTTAAATAACAAGGCATGCTTAAGTCATCCTTTTTTAAATACTATACTACAAAACACATAAAATGCAAATAGCACTTCATATCACCAAACAAAAATATCAACACAAGTAATGATAGCAGTACAGAGAATTTGTGGTTAGCTCGCCTTCAAAATAAGGATATTTAGGATTCAAATCTCTGGTAAATCTCTAATGCGCTTTCTTTTTTTTCATGTCATAATTGTCGTCTCGTCCAGTTAACCCCATTTTTGCATGTGATTGTCAATCTTTTTAACACATGGAATACAGTGGGGAAGAAAAAAAATCGTACGGGAAAACAAAATTAAAAGAAAAGCAACAACCATAAACATATATTGATAAAATGATACTTCTGTTTATGGTGCAAAAGATTTATAGTAAAATAAAATCTAGCTCTGCATTATCGTATTTATTTTGAACAGCAATACAAGTACATTGACGGACTGCTACTTCTGTTTATGCTGGAAAAACATTATGAGCAGTGAAATAAAATCTCGCTCCGCATGAGTGTATTTATTTATTTGTTCCTTGCCAAAAGAACGTCATAGTTGCAGTGATTGTATTTTATGATTTGAATTGCCTCTTAAAAACAGCAGTACGTTTCAAGAAGTAAATCCTACAAGGCCAAGCTTTACGCTCATGATTAAGTTCTGCACAACAAATCACCCTTTGCAGCTGATGACTTTACAGATCTAGTCAAAACAATGTTTCCAGACTCAACAATTCCATGATTTTTTGTTTTTTCAAATGTTTTTGTTAACAATATCTATCTCTATCTCTATCTCTATCTCTATCTCTATCTCTATCCCTATCCCTATCCCTATCCCTATCCCTATCCCTATCCCTATCCCTATCCCTATCCCTATCCCTATCCCTATCCCTATCCCTATCCCTATCCCTATCCCTATCCCTATCCCTATACCTATACCTATACCTATACCTATACCTATACCTATACCTATACCTATACCTATACCTATACCTATACCTATACCTATACCTATACCTATACCTATACCTATATCTATATCTATATCTATATCTATATCTATATCTATATCTATATCTATAACTATATCTATACACACATGTATATACACACATACAAATATAGAGTGAGAATATTACATTTCATGGATACAGTTGTGGTCAAAGGTTTACATACAAGAACATAATGTCATGGCTTTCTTGAGTTTACAGTTATTTCTACAACTCTGATTTTTTTCTGATAGTGATTTGAACAGATACTTCTTTGTCACAAAAACATTCATGAAGTTTGGTTCTTTTATGACTTTATTATGGGTGAACAGAAAAAAAGTGATCAAATCTATTGGGTCAAAAATGTACATACAGCAGCGCTATTATTTGGTAACATGTCCCTTGGCCATTTTCACTTCAATTAAGCGCTTTTGGTAGCCATCCACAAGCTTCTGGTTGAATCTTTGACCACTCCTCTTGACAGAATCTGTGCAGTTCAGTTAAATCTGATGGCTTTCTGACATTGACATGTTTCTTCAGCATTGTCCACAAGTTCTCAATGGGATTTAAGTCAGGACTTTGGGAAGGCAATTCGAAAACCTTAACTCTAGCCTGATTTAGACATTCCATTACCACTTTTGATGTGTGTTTGGGGTCATTCTCCTGTTGGCACACCCAACTGCGCCGAAGACCCAATCTTCGGGCTGGTGACTTTAGGTTATCTTGAAGAATTTGAAGGTAATGCTCCTCCTTCATTATCCCATTTATTCCCTCTAAAGCACCAGTTTCATTGGCAACAAAAAAGCCCCACAGCATAATACTACCACCACCGTGCTTGACGTTGGCATGGTGTAGTTGGGGTTAAAGGCCTCACCTGCCTCACCTTTTCTCCTACAAACATATTGCTGGCCATTGTGGCCAAACAGCTCAATTTTTGTTTCGACCGACCACTGAACTTTCCTCCAGAAGATCTTATCTTTGTCCATGTGATCAGCAGCAAACTTCAGTCGAGCCTTACGGTGCTGCTTTTGGAGCAAGGGCTTCCTTTTTGCACAGCAGCCTCTCAGTCCATGGAGCTGCAAAACACGCTTGACTGTGGACACTGACACCTGTGTTCCAGAAGCTTCTGATTCTTGGTAGATCTTCTTTTTGGTGATTCTCGGTTGAATCTTCACCCTCCTGGCCAATTTTCTCTCAGCAGCACGTGATAGCTTGAATTTTCTTCCTGATCGTGGCAGTGACAAAACCGCTCCATGCACTTTATACTTACAAACAATTGTTTGCACTGTTGCTCTTGGGACCTGCAGCTGCTTTGAAATGGCTTCAAGTGATTTTCCTGACTTGTCAAGGATTCACTTTTTCAGATCCATGCTGAGCTTCTTTGACTTTCCCATTGTAGCGTTTGTGGGCATTTGCATCAAATGAGCCCTTATTAAATGGCCTCAGAGAAGTCATCAGCTGTAGTCCCTCAATCACTCACAAGAAGTTAAGAGGCCATGCTATGAAGCTCATTTCACTGACACAACTTTCTAAGTCACCAAAATTGCTGTTGCATGTTGCTGTACGTATATTTTAGACCCAGCAGATTTGATCACTTTTTCTGATGAAGTAATAAAATAAGCAAACTTCATGAATGTCTTTTGTGACTAAGAAGTATCTGTTCAAATCACTCAATCAAGAGAGCCATGACATTATGTTCTTCATAAGTGTATGTAAACTTTTGACCACAACTGTACATATGAAATCCAATTAAACTATGGTTGACAATATTACTGGCCGAGTGGTTAGCGTGTCTGCTTCACTGTGGGGGTCCTGGGTTTAAATCCACGTCGGTCCACCCGTGTGGAGTTTGCATGTTCTCCGGGGCCTGCGTGGGTTTTCTCCAGGTACTCCGGTTTCCTCCCACATTCCAAAGACATGTATGGTGGGCTGATTGGATACTCTAAATTCCCCCTAGGTATGAGTCTGAGCATGAATGGTTGTCTGTCTCCTCGTGTTTTGCGATTGTCTTGTCACCCATTCAAGGTATCCCCCGCCTCTGGCCCGAAGTCATCTGGGATAGGTTCCAGCACCCCCCACAACCCATAGTGAGGATAAAGCGGTTCAGAAAATGAGATGGAATGAGATACTTTTATGTACATACATAAAAGATACATATGTCTTCTTTTACGTTTGGGGTGATTATAATAACAGTATACTCCATGTGTCAGGGACAGACAAGGGGGCGGTTGGGCCTGTCATCCAATTCCAGGTCCAGCACCCCATTAAGCTAAGCAGCACCAAGTGCAGCTCATCACAGCCACGGAGCTATGTGATGCAGTTGCAAATGTAGCTTTGAAACAGTATAAGGACTGAGTCTGACGCAAATATTTAAACATCTGGCCCCATTTTACCCATTTCCTAACAATAGCAATATCATTAGTGTGCATGACTACTTTCTTTTTGACTATGTTTGTGATTAGTAGAAACAGATTGATCCAATTCTACACACACTCCAAACAAAGCTAGGGAAAGTGTCCAACTGTTTTTATCAATTTGTTGATTAAAAGAAGACATTTGAGTTGTGTATATTTTGTAGGTCATGATAGGCTACTTAGAGGATACCACCTCTGACACATCAGGTATGCTCTAATAGGTTATTGCCATCTTTTTAACTTTTTTTGTTCAAATTGAACCACAGTATTGTGTGATTTCTGTCTTTTTCTGCATCATTTCTCTTCTCAGTCTAAATGAACGACTGCAGAGCTTGAATGGAAACGAGCCGAGAGCTCCTCAGCTAGGCGCTCGTGGCTCTGTTGTTTTTTCCTGCATCCGTTGTGCCCAAATGAACCCATATTAATGGAGACCCGCTCTCAGTGTCAGAAATAAATCCTTCAAATGGTACAGTCTAAACCAGTGATTTTCAAACTTTTTTGGCCACCGCCCCCTTCACCGCCGGGCCAAAATGCCAACGCCCCCCTCTTTACCCCTTTCCAACGAACGAAGCTTAAATAAATAGAAGACAGGCGCCTCAGATATTATTCGCTAATTTCGTTTCTTTTAATAGACCAATGCGCAGTTCACCTCGAATCATAAAAATTGATAGCTGATGCATTAAGCCGGACGCTGTGCGCATACGTCTGTGGTTAAGCGTTGCCGGCGCGCTATTGTGTGCTCCTCTGCGGCTGACTGGATGGTGGTGGTTTCCCCAGTCGCCTGCATCGACGATAAACTCGCGACAATTAGTGATATACGGTATATGCGCGCTGCTCGTGAGCGCTCGAGCAGACAACGTTTCTTGTTTTTTTGTCGACTTTTTATCACAGACAATCAATTTTTCCGGTCTTTCTACAAACACCAACGTCACATTTTACTGTAATTGCTCCATCGCCCCCTTCACTATTTCAACGCCCCCCATTCGCCTGTTTATTCGTCAGCGCCCCCCTGAAAGTTCACACCGCCCCCCGGGGGGCGGTACCGCCCACTTTGAAAACCACTGGTCTAAACTCTAACCTTAGAGGTCTTCATCAGCGTCATGTGGAAACTTAACCAGTTCATTAGTGTCACAATAATTGTTCAAGTTCAGTATTTTTCAAATCTTAATGCTGCTATATATAAACAGCTGGAAAACGTATTCAACCGTGGTTGCATACCTGGTATGGGAAGGTTTTGTTGTGACGATTTGAATACTGTTGCTCCATGAATGAGTCACTGAAGAGGGCTGCCATGTTGTTGTGCTATGAAACAAAACAAAGTCAAATTATTAAAATACTTGAAATAAATTGCAATTACATTTGAATGTTGTAATAAAAAAAACAGCAGTAGTGTGTTTTTTCTAAATACATGGATGGAGACCCTCTTTCTGCCACTGACCTGGTGTGGGTTGAAGTCCAGTGTGATGCTTTGTAGAGGGGGAACAGGTTGGTGTTGATGCTGCTGCTGCTGTTGACACTGACGCGTCTGATCCACTGCATGTTGTGATTGCTGGTAAATTGGATAGGGAGGGGGTGGCTCCCGTGGCATGTTACTGGTATCTAAAGCAACTCCCTAAATAAAAAATAAAGAAAATACCCATTACAAGAGTCTTGAGGATGATTTTCCTAAACTGTTGAAAGCATTTAAATCAATGTACATTGGCCTTAGTTTAGAATTGAATTTCAAGTATTTTCACATTACTCGATATATTGTACAGCATCTTACAAAAATGAGTACGCCCCTTTCATTCCTACATTTTTAATTAGCTTTTTATGAAACATCACTGAAGAAACTATATTTTGATAGAATATTAAGTAGTTACTGTAGAGCTTGGACAGCAATGTGTAAAATGCTGCCAACAAAATTAAGTAAAATCCGAGTTAAAATCAAAAAATTGGGCCCAAAATGTCAATATTGTGTGTGGCCACCAATATACACTTTCGTTTGAGGATGTCCCTCAGATACTCAATAGGGTTTAGGTCTTGCCTGATTTCCTTAAGACAACTTCTTGATATGACGGCGAGTGAGTACACTCAACTTCTTTGGATGACCGTGGCGAGGGATGTTTAGTTTTGTTTATCCTTTGAACCACATTATGGGGTGGGCCACCCTGCTGCACTTCAATTTCACAATGTTTGAAACTCTATACCTGAGGTCATCTTTATGTAGAGCAGTGGTTTCAAACCGGTCCTCAAAGGGCCGCAGGCATTGCTAATTTTCATTCAAACCGAACAAGCGGACACCTATTGCAGGTGTAATCAGTTGATTTCAGCCAGGCGGTACTTATTTTAAACAATCGCTCATTAGTTAAACTGTCGACACTGGATCGGTTAAAACAAAGACCAGGACCCTCTGTGGTGGCCTCTTGTGGAATTGGTTCGAGACCCCTGATGTAGAGTAATACATCTTTTTGTTTGTGGTATTTTTGGGAAAAAAATCTGCAATAACCCAAGTTCTACAAAGGCTTGGTATGTGTACCTGTGTGATGGGGGACAACGATGGGGACATGGTGGGAGACAACTGCTTAGATAGACCTCGACGCTGCTCAGCACCAGGGGACAGGGTAAGAGGGCTGATGGGGGCTGGTCTTCGCCGAGGGGAGTTTCCAGAAAGACGCAGAGAAGAATTTATGGAGGGATTGCTAAGAGAAGACTGTAGCTGACAGTTGTTGAGGGATACTTGAATTGTAGGATTACTCAGAGAAGAGGAAAGGCCTGCAAAACAAACACATGAACGATATCAAATAATTTTTCAACCGGATTCGAGGCGCTGAAAATGAGTCATGATTCCTGTACGTGTTACAGCAAGATTGGCCTTAATTTGCACAACAGTTTCTAGGTCGGTCGGATACAAATAGCTGCAAATATTGTTTGTAAATAAGATGAGGCCATATCAGGATAATAATATGTAATGTATCAAAGATATTCAACAAACAGCAGTTTTTACCAGAAGCACATTGGAACAATCAATCATCAGCTATCAGCTTTTTTTCTAATTTATGTAGAAAATGACTCGCCAGCGTGGGTCCCTATTGAAATGACGACAATAGCAAAAACGGATTGATCTAAATTCAACCAAACTATCGTTTTAGCTTATGACTTAATAAACCAGTGAAGCCTAGTAAATGTGAAGGCATTAAGAATTCAACAAAAATTATGGCTGCAACCGTTTAATGCATTATGTATTACATTTCCAACGAAAGACCAGTCAAAGACACCAGCCTATATTGTGTGATTACGGAACTTTATTGCGTGACGGAGAGGCTCAATCCAGAAAATGGAGGAAAACTAAGAGGGAAAAAGAAGCTTATTGTTGAGACGGGTCAAAAGTTCCTGTGTCTCTGCTCAGTCAGGCTGAACTGTGCTCAACCGCACATAGACACAAACTTCTGAACCTCAAAAGGAGCAGTCGTGGCAGCCAAAGTACAAAGTTAAAATGTTTGAAACAGAGAGATCATTCACTGAGCTCACACATAGTTGGCTGACAGAGATACGCATCTCAAGCCCAAAAATGTGAGCAGTGGTTTAAGTGTGAGGTGCCCTGCTTTGGCAGGAACTGGTCAGAAGGAGTGCCACGGTCTAAAAAACAGGATGTGATTGGCTAAACTGTGTGACAAAAAGTGACAGTATGAAACAAAAAGTATATGGACAGTAAGTACACAAGACAAGATCGTGTCTATCGATGATAGACATTCTTTCAGTGGTTATTTCAATGTTTTCAGTCGTTTATCGCCAAATAATTTGACACACTTTTTATCCGACGCATTTTTTCTACCTTTGTTCTCCGGGTTAGCGGTTTACCACGCCTCCACCCTCACGTTCGCTATCAATGGGCTGTTTGCTGTTGTATTCCCTTTAAAATATTCCGGAAATGATGCACACAAATGTCCTCACAATGGGATAACGCACGACCACCTGCCAACAAGAAGTGGTCTTGAATGTGCGAAATCCCTCCGCTAACGGGAGCTAACAGGCTAAGGGGGCGGGGGGAAAACACTGAAAAAATGCAACGCTCCGCTCAGGGGTCATATATATCTGTTATACACGAAAGAGATGCTACAATGATAAACAGCCTCTCATGTCTTGGCTACCTGGCTTTCTCGCATCTCGAATTTTTTCCCGTATCTAGAGATTTGCCTCATATCTCGAGCTGCTCGTATGTAGAGGTGCTCATATGTAGAGGTACCACTAAATCTGTTCTAGGAAAAAAAAAACACTCAAGTGGACACCTGAAAGCGTTGCTTTCTAACGCTCCAACATCAGATCCATTGTAAACAAGACAAATGATTTGGAATTAAAGCTTGCCGTGAATCACTACGTTCGAGAATGCTGCATGCTAATCATAACCGAGAGGTGCCTACACCAGAAATACCCAACATGTTGTGGAGCTAGCAGGATGCACGCTGGACTCGCGACTCGGTGGGAAAAAGAGGCAGTGGGCTTTGCATTTACATGAATGAGGGATGGTGTAACAATAGCAGTGTTCTGGATAGACACTGTTTCCCAGAGCTCGAATTCATGTGGGTGAATGCAGACCCCTTTTTCTGCCCACGGAGCCAACCGTCATTATCATCACTGCTGTCTACATACCACCAGATGCTCATGTGAGAACCGCCCTCTCTACTACTGGACACCATCAACAATCATCAGCACGCCTACCCAAGTGGCGCACACACCATTGCAGATTATAATCAGCCAGATCTCAAAAATGTATTGCCGAAATTTTACCAGCATGTGAAATGTATAAAAATAGAGGATAAAACTCTGGACCATGTTTAGATCAAGTCTGCATACAGAGCCATACCACTAACACACTTGGCAGAGTCAGACTACCTCTCATTGTTCATGGTCCCAGCATACACTCCCTTCAACCGACAAAATCCCCAAAAACGAACGTGTGGGAGACTTTACATAATGTGGACCTGGGCACATTCACAGACACTATTGTCTTACATCAAGTACTGCGTGGCGAGGTTCACTATGGACAAGACCATCCAGATGTAACCAAACCGGAAACCGATTACTCCTCCAGGCCCGTGATGCAGCCTGCAGATCCGGAGACGGGGCTCTCCACAACATTGCTCGCTACGGCCTGAGGAGAGGCATCAAGGCTGCCAAAGGGGACTACAAAGGGAAGAAAGAATGGTAACTCAACAAATCCTGAACGATGTGGCAGAACATACAGTTCTTTACCATCTACAAGGGCCGAGCTGTGACTCTAGCTGACTCAGGTGCGTCACTGCAGAGGAGCTAAACAACTTTTTTGCTCGCTTTGAGTCCCAAACCCAGCACCCAGTCAGACCACCTCAACCTCCAGTACATCCCACACCAACCTGGGGAGAAAGCTACACCCCACTCAACGTGGAGGGAGTGGACTGAGAAGTGTGCTCCGTGCAGTCAACCCTAGGAAGGCCACTGGGCTGGATGGAATAACCAGGCAAGGTACTGAAGGCATGTGCTGACCAACTAGCCCCAGTCTTCCCAGGTATTTTCAACCTGTCACTAGAATTAAACACGACCACCATCATTCCAGTCCCCAAGAACTCACCTACAAACAATCTGGGCGACTACCACCCGGTAGCCCTCACACCAATCATGAAAAAAGTGCTTTGAAAAACTTTTACTGAAACAAATCAAAGCCTTCCCCCGCATCACTTTGCATATCGGCCAAATGAATCCACCGAAAAAGCAGTAAGCACCCACCACATTGCACTGAGCCACCTTGAAAACAGAGGTAGCTATGCAAGTATGCTCTTCATTGACTACAGCTCAGCCTTTTACCACCAAGAAACCTGACATTCTTATTCCCAAATTGGCCAATCTGGGGCTTCCACCTGCCCCTGGATTAAGGACTTTCGGGTCAACCGACCCCAGCAAGTGAAGCTGGGTCACCACCTCTCATCGCCCTAAGGCTGCATGCTGAGACCACTACTCTACTCGCTCTACACATACAACCGGAGACCCAAGCACTATGAGACCATCAAACGGCCGATACTACGGTGGCGGGGATGATCACAAAGGGGAATGAGATGGCCTAGGGAGATGAGGTCCGTAGACTCAGGGAATGGTGCGCTCTCAGCAACTTGGCGCTGAACGTCTCCAAAACCAGAGAACTCAGGCTGGACTCCCGACGGAACAAGCCTGTTCCATCCCCTTGTATAACAATGGTGAATGTGTGGAGCAAGTGGAGACTTTCAAATTCCTGGGGTGCATATCTCTGATGGTCTCAATTGGGCGACAAACACCAAAGCACTCGTCGAGAAAGCGCACCAGAGGCTACATTTTCCGAGAGTACTCAAGAGGAGCTACTAAACACCAACATGCTAATGACCTTCTACTGGTAAGCCATTGAGAGAGAGGATGCTGACCTACGCTGTGTCAGTGCGGCACTCAAGCTGCACAAAGAATGACAGGAAAAGACTGCAGAGTGTGATCAACAAAGTCCAAAGGATCATTAACTGCCCCCTACCTCCAGGTTCCCTGTCCATGATCTACAAATCCCAGTGGCTAGGAAGGGCAAAGAGCATCATAAAAGATAATACACATCTAGGAGGACCTAATCTCGACTCAATTAAGTAGTCACTGCATATCTAAAATGCCATTACATAACACTCCTAGATTCATATCAATAAGGAATGTGCTCAGACTTTTATTTCAGTCTTAACACAGCAAATTTTTACCTTGCACTTTGATAGTTGCACTAAAACTCCATAGCTACCCAACGCGCTGCTAACCACTTTAGTCACTTTTTTTTAAACTCAATTCAATTTTATTGCATGTACATCCTTTTATGAATACTTATTTCTGTGTGCACTTTATGGTGAATTTTGAAATGTCATTGTACTTGTATAAT
Source organism: Stigmatopora nigra (assembly GCF_051989575.1). NCBI lineage: Eukaryota > Metazoa > Chordata > Actinopteri > Syngnathiformes > Syngnathidae > Stigmatopora > Stigmatopora nigra. The sequence goes on along the minus strand of NC_135510.1, from coordinate 1,156,759 downwards.
GACAATAAAGGCATTCAATTGGAATGGGCAAGAAAATCTTGAACTCACCCTGTGAATTGCTAATGCCAAGGTGCATCATTGCAGCTGGCAGATTTCCAGTACTGCTCCCTCCACTAAGATTGGGGTATCCGCCACTGTCGTCAGGGTCCAATGGGGTTGAGAGAGGGGATGGGAAGTGAAGGTTGCTGAGATCTGGTAGGGAGCCCCCTGTATTTAAAGACCCCTGGTAGTGCGAGAGACCAGGGTTTTGCTCCGGTGATGGAAAAACACTGAAAGATAAAATTGATTCATTCAGTTCTCTTATCTTGGGCATGCTAAAAGTTGAGCATATATGGAATTTGACAAAAAGTGGGTTATACCCAGTACTCCAACAGTCCATTGCATTACTTGCAGAGATAAGTTACCATTGTCATTGAGTGATATTTAGATCAACTCTTCAAAATCCTCCATCAACCAAGCGTCAAAACACAGAAAGATCAGCGCTAGGTTTGAAACCTCAATCTTTAGTTAGCCAAAATTATACCCTTAAGTAATGCCAAATCTTAATGATAATAATTAGCAATTAATACAATTTATACAATATTAGGTGAATTTTGGAAATGAAAAAACAGTAAACAATCAAACCGTTAGTCCATTAAATAAAGGCCCATCTGTACTAATGTGCATGTACTTACTTGATACCAGGCACTTCACATGATTTTGGCCTTGAAGCGAGAGACTGGGCCTGAAAGAGATTTGTTTCCGATAAGAAAGATAAGGGGGTCTTATTCACCAAACTTCTCCTTTGGCAAATAAAAAGCTAAATTTGAATGATGAAATAATGACTAAAAGGAATAATGAGGTAAGTATGTGGGTCAAACCTTTAATAGGTTGCCAAAAATTAAAAAAGCAGCACAAATATGTTAAATATTTAGACATTGAGACCGACGTGTGTATATTATATATCCCTCACATAACAAACAACTATATTTAGTGAGGTCCATAAAATTTTGTACATGGATATAATTCTTCCATATTTTTTGCTATGAACTCCACTTTAGTAATTTAAAACACAACGTCCACTGCTGATTTTTAGCAATAATATTAATGTACAGTAATCCCTCGAATATTGTGGCTTCAACTTTCGCAGCTTTACTACATCAGATTTTTTTCTGGGGGAAAATAAATAAATAATAATTTTCATCAAATTCATAAACATGCAAAGATCCATGCTGAAACTCCCAAGCAGAAGCCACTCCCCTGCCTTCCGCTTACTACTAGGACACTAAAGGAAAAAAAATGGTATGGATATGGTTGCCTTTCAAATGCAGGACTATTCTAGTTATATTTTTAAGAATATTTTTTTAACACAGTTCAATGACATTTTTTAAAGCATGCACCAATCTTACCTTTTTGGCTTCCCACAGCTGCTTGGGGAGGGGCTTACTGACACCTATGAGACCCTCTTCATTGGGTAAGGTAGGGAAAGAAAAGACTGCAGAAAAAGGTGAAATACTTTGTGATTTGGTGCAAAGTAATATCTATTATAAGGTACGGGGACCATGTTAATTTACCGTCTCCAGACCGATCCACCTCTGCCTCATTAGCAGTAGCTGCATGCCAGCCTCCACGAGAAACACATGTAAACAAGCAGGACAAAATAAAGTAATGATTAAATGAATTGCGGAAACCCCCCCTGAAAAATCAGAATGCCCCCAAGGCAAAGCAGGGAGTAAAATTCACGTTGTCATGAAAATTGGACTGAAAAATTCAGGCTAAACACATCAAACTTAAATTTTAAAATCTCATTTTCTGAACCGCATGAGGGTCACGGGGGGTACTGGAGCCTATCCCAGCTGACTCCTGGCCAGAGGCGGGTGACACCCTGAATCCCGCATGCTGGCGTGTGCGTACACTGCAGACACTTTGCCGCATTTGACCTCGAACGCATGAAGAAATGCTCGCAATGTGCGTGCAAGAGCAGTTGCGCGTCTTGTGTTTTTCTGCACGCATGCATTGCAAATTTGTCGTGCTATGCAAAGAAGGGCTGAGGAAAATTGCTGCAATTATGTTATTTACCCGCATATAAGCTGCCCGCACGTATATGACGCATTCTCTTGCGTCATGGAGCCATGGTGTCATCACGACAAGATGTTATGGTGTTGTCAACTTGCAGTTTCGTGCATGTTGACTTTTTATGCACATATAACTCGTACCCTTGATTCAGTCATCATTTTTTTTTGTCTGACAAAAGTGGCTTATATGAGAGTAATTGCGGTAATTTTGGTTCGGCGACCAATAATTGATAATTTTTCTGCATAAAAATAAGTATATACATCATAATAGCTCAACTGAAAATTTATTTGCGGAAATGTATTGCAATCATTTTCTACCAATCATTTTCTACCAATTATTTATTGCCGGCACCTATCCAGCACTCCCCGCATTGCTTGTCAGGACAAACGGTTCAGATAATATTAACAAACCAGCCGGAATTTTGTTTAAGATCATTCTATAAAAAGTTGACATTCAGAAATGGCAGATACTGTAACCTAATTCTCCAATTTAGATATGTTTTCATAATACTTATAGGACTTTCAAATGTTTTAAAGTAGACATGGACTGAAATGAAACTTTTTGGCCAAAAGCCAAAACAAACGCAAAATCAAAGCTGAAAAAATTCAAAATCACATTTTCGAATTAAAAGAGGAGTCGTTACCATGTTTCCCCAATTCTCATTTCAACTTTTATTTTTCATGTTATTTGTGTATTTATTTTTTAACCAATGCTGAGAAAAGTGGTTCTTAAGCTGGCTTCGATCGGACCCTAGGGGTTTCGGTGAGTCAGGTGGAGCCTCTACAATCACTGGCTGCAGTGGAACACGTGACATTGCTTGGCCAATCAGTGCTCCGAGGAATTTATATATCTTAATTATTGTATTCTAAATTAAAGTAGGGTTCGGTGAATGCGCATAGGAAACTAGTGTGGTTTGGTAGCTCCAACAAGGTTAAGAACCACTGTCTTAGAATAACAAAAATATTTATTTGATACACAAAATTTTAAAAAAATAACTTGACCCACTACACTACACAAACCTATTTTTCTAACAACTGGAAGAACACATAATCCTGAATACTGAAGTGCAAAATTGTGAGGATACATGGCAAATCATACTACAAAACACATGCATCTAGTGGATGAGTGCGTTCAAGTGCTATTCTCACCATTGCGCTGTGGGGGACATCGAGCCATTTGATGGTTCATGCTGAAGGGGTTCTGAGGGTTTGGGTTCATAGCACTTGTATGAAGAGCAGAGTCTGAGTTGGTTCTGTGTAGGAGGGAAAGAATGAATATGTTCTAGCACCCTGGACAGAGGCCCATCACCCTTAGGGCAACAAGATCAGTGAGTCATTTTGCTTCCTCCACATTACTCCGTCATTTAATACAAAAAAAAGAATGAAAAAACTTAAATAAATGTCAGTAAGGGCTAAATATGTTTCCCTGGCCCGTAATTGAATATTTGTGACCTAAAAAAGTCAAGGGAAAAATTTACACTTTAACATCTACGTACTTCATTATATCACTGGTAAAGCTTGTACAATGGCAGATTGCAAAAAATCCATTAATGTGCTAATACCAGAGACTGTCATTGTTTTTAAATCTAGAAGTTATTTTTTTAATTATGGTCCATCATTATATAGCATTTTTTTCATCATCATTATCCAGTATTCATTAATGACTCGCTTTGTAAACATTAATAAGGTCTCCTCAGTGGGTAATGGCAAATCATACATTTTGAGTATCATTGAGTTAGATCTACAGACTAAAGAAATAAGATCGATAAAAGTTTTTTTTAAAGGACGACTCCAAAAATGAAAAAATATGATTGGTATGATGAATAAAAGATGATAAGTTCATCACATTTAATAAATGATCTTGGGATCACATTAACTGATCATATTTTAAACAGTGTGAATTCACAAAAGGTTTTTACATTGAGAATAGATGACAAATTGGTCTCTTATCATAGGTAAAAGTCTAAAAATAAAGTACAAGTTTAACCTCATGAAGGAGAATAAAAGATAATGAATGAAACATTATAAAGTGTATACAAAATTACAACACTAGGGAATATTTAAAAATAAATAAAGGACTCAAAAAAGAAAAGGAATAGGTGAAAACATGCAGGACACAGTAATGACTCAAACTTGAGCTGAAGGAAATGCAGAGAAATAAGAATGGGGTTTGAGGCAGGTTTAAAATAAATGGTGAGGCGTGGCTTTTAGAATGAACAAAGGAAGGTCTTTCTATATTTGTAGAGCAGGAACCATGAACCTTTTTTACATTTCACACCTCTTTCTGATTTTCCAATCAATTTGACCACAGGTTTGGCAATTCATGGTCTCATAGTATATACACTGTATCCATTAGATATAGCGGTATCTCTACTTACGAACGTCTCTTCACACATAATATTAAGGTTATGAAAAGCCTCAATGAAAAATGTTGTTTCTAGAAACAAAGAAATTTCCAGTTTCGAAACGCAAAATCCCAAAAAATTCAAACCTTTTTGTAGCGTCCTGTATTCTATTTTGAAATGGTCGTGATAGAACTGCTCAGCTGCTCTCTCAACACGCTGCCCTCCCATTGGCCAGAACAGGACTGCATCTTCATGATGCGACAGGGGGAGAACGGCGGGACCCCAACCCGAAAGTGGCGCACTATAGACTTGACCCCGGCTGCGATCTCCTACCAAAACCCCCCTTTCTGGGGGAACTTATTCATCTTTTTAAAGGACTATGGCAAAGCCGCTCTGGCGGTGAGGTCCCGATCCATATACCTTTGACCCTTGTTCGCCACTGAGTTCTAACATGTTTCTTGAGTTTTCCTTATTGTGCTGCTTCTTCACCTTTCACCATTTTCAAACAAGACGTTAATAAGCATGTCCTTATTAAAAGGGTTTACGAGCCCAGTTTAATGAAGTATGGCTTTCACATTTTAGGAAAATGATGAAAGGTCGTAAAAGGTAATCTTTGTTGGATCAATCTTTCACCTAACAAAACGTAATTATAGTTGCCTTTTTAAAATCGTGTTTTTAGCGTGCGGGTGTAGCGTGCATTTGGTGCATGTAGCACCAAATTAGTGTTCGCCGTTGTAGTATATTTACACTATTAATGCAAAGTTATCGCAGCCGTCAATCTGGGTGTATTGACAAAAGGACTATATATCCAGCAGTCACTGCGCACCAGAAATAGCGTCTGGTGCTGCTCCCGTAGACAGCGCTATTCCATAAATAAATGCCATGCCTGGCTGCGTCTAAAAGAATGGTGTGTCCTTTGTGTGTGTAAAATACAGAAATAGCACTCGTTATTGACACTGCGGCTAAAAATACGATGCGCCGAATAGTCATGAAAATACGGTATTCAAAAAATGACTGGTACCTTTGTGTTAAAGAATGTAACAAACAATTATTTATTTATTAATTAACTTATTTATTACCCATTTATTTATGTCCAAAATGTCTTTTCCGGTGTCTGTATTGTCACCCTCTTGCTACAGTGACAGTGAAATTTCCCAAATACGGGGTGAATAATGTTATCTAATCAAGTCTAATCTAAATTTACACTAACTGGAAAGTGAGTAACGATTTACACGAGATTAAAACTAAGGAAAACCATTAAAGCCTGAATCATCACAAGAACATTATGGCGTATGGTTTGTATCTTGTCGAACTGAATATATGGAAAGAAAATAGTGGGACCATAAAAAAGGAAAACTATGTACTTTGAAAGACAGAGGAGGCTTGGTTATATTTAGCAGCAGCTCTGCATCATTTGGAAGAAATTGAGAATTTACTGCCAATTCTTAAAGCAATAGGTCAGGGGTGGCCAACCCGCGGCTCGCGAGCCGCATGCGGCTCTTTGCCCGGTTTCATGTGGCTCTTACGTCCATATCAAGAGTTTGTATTTGTGTTTTATTTTTATTTGCGTGTGCGCTTCGCTTGAGTTCAATACGGTATTTTCGTCCAATGCGCATGTGCTTGGGATGAAAATACCTCAAAGTTTCCCAGTAGGAGCAAGGTCATTTGAGTAAACGTTTTTAACAGAGTGGGAGAGCTCCCGTGAACCAGAAGCGACAATGAACAGCGTCGCGCACACAAAAAGTATCCCAAAGATCGAGCGTCGGCTGAAAAAGCCACACCCCCTGCGAGGCAGACCAAGGCGAGAGTGCTCAGCCGGGAGCAGCCAATAGGAGAGCGAGGTGTACACCCACGTGGTGGGCGCGCTAGTTAAAAGCCATTCATAATAAATGACAGCTCACAAGGAGCGAACGTTGCGCAAAAATAGGCTCTGATTTTATGACAGAAGTCCCACTAAGTAACATGCATAGAAAAAGAACAACGCTATTGTAAATTATTATATTTTTGTTTGTGGACTTGGTTGAACTGAGAGTTTGTCTGTGTGAGACAGTGCACATAATGTTCATTGTTGATAATGACTGGCCTGTGCTGTTAGTACTGTAGGAGTCAATTTATGTCATTACTATGCTGGTGTGTGACATTTACAATAAATCTGTGTGATGTGGCTCTTTGCGGTAACACAGTAAAAAATGTGGCTCTTTGCGGTAACACGGTAAAAAATGTGGCTCTTGGTCTCTGACTGGTTGGCCACCCCTGCAATAGGTCTCAGTTGGAGGTCAAGTGTCATGCAACAGGCCAATAACCCTTAAAATAAAGGCACAATGACTAGGAGCAAAACATTGAACTATAATAGATGTTTTCTAAGAATGCTGTTTTCAAGTCTATTGAACACCAGCAATCTAGAGAAGGCTACAGCCACACCAAAGTTCTTTGGAGCGGGTTGCTCAGAAGGAGAGGCCAACATTATGGTGCACGTCTGATTGACAGTTTGACTCAGGTTGTTGTCTCAAAGTTCTGGCAAACAAATATGAAGTTACTTCCATTCTCCAACAAAGGATACCAAACATTTTGTCCACATGTAAAATAAAGAATGATATCCAAAACATGAAATGTCGAACAGACTGTTGGTTGCACTAGTTTAAAGATACCTTAAGGCAAAGATAAAACAAGAACAAAGAGGAAATGATACAAAAAAAATGTAAATTAAGAAGTCAGATGCTATCTTAAAGAAAGTCTTGACTCCTAACGCTGTGTTATCAAGAAAGAAAGAAAGGATTATTATCACGAGTATCAAACTGCATAGAAAGCAGGAAACAAGAAGCCGGACATTCAGTCATTACAAATAATAATACTTGACCTGGTTACCTTAAATGCTCCAGAAGAGAAAGGATTAATGTAATGTTAAAAATGAAGCAGAGGTAACAAAAATTATAGAAAAGATGGCAATAAGACAATTAGGAAATTAGTTTTAGTATGAGCAAGGGTAACTGGACGTTTCGTCGACGGAACCTTAGTCGACGGACACCTCGTTCCCGGACGTTTTGTTGACGGACAGTTCAGCAAATGGACGTTTTCTCAGTGGAAAATTTTTCGCCGGATTTGCCGCCAGACATTTCGTCGAAAGGAAAATTTGTCGCCGGAATCACTCGCTCTCAAAATTTTGTGGTCTAAGAATGTACTTTAAAAAGAGGTTTAATATTAAAGCAGGGGTGGGCAATTCATTTCACGAAGGGAATTAACCTGTGGCTATAATCTTACATATTTATATGTATAAGTTCATTAATTTGTATAGTCCCATTATCCAATGAATCTAACTCAAACTCAAGTGCAGTTAAAATGCAGTTGCCACACGGCCAATCCATTTAAAGTGGAACCTCCGGTTGAAATTTACTGTTGACAAGCGCAGTGAATGAAAGGGCTCTTTAATTGCCAATCGCCCAATGAAAATGGATTGGACGCTTATTGCCGTCAGTGGCAGAATATGAGTTAACCTCACACACTGACAGCACCATGGACAGAGGTCACATCTGTTCAAACTGGACAGATGACCTCTGAAGTCCTTATGCTGCTACACAAACTCAAGGGACTTCACTAGAAAAGTTGCCAAGGAAGCTATTGTGCAATGTGGGTTCTTTGCAAACAATAAAGCAGTAGGTTAATTTCGTCCAATCCCAGCAATTCAAGTCACTGATGTGACCTCTGTCCATGGTTCTGACTGACCAGCAAAACAATGATTTAGGGAAGCAATAATTCGGTCTATTTCCTATGTAATACTTATTAATGAATATTGTTTAATGTCGGCATTTCTTCAATGAACATAGTTTCCTATTCAAACAACAATAAATGAACAAACCAATAGTGATAAACACATGGCCTTCATATTGTAGTAGCACCTCTGGTCAGTTTGTTGTGCTGTCCATTGACGAATCTGTCAGTATTGAATAGACAAAATTCCACAGAAAAGCTTAGACAGCTCAGTGTGTGAAATTAATTCATTCTGCCATGGACGGCAATAGGCGTCCAATCCATTATCATTGGGCTATTGGCAGTTAAAGAGCTTATTCATTCAGTGCGCTTGTCAACAGTACATTTCAACCAGATGTTCCACTTTGAATGGATTGGTCGTCCGGCAACTGCATTTGAACTGCACTTGAGTTTGAGTTAGATTTATTGGATAAAGGGACTATACAAATTAATGAACATATACATGAAAATATGTAAGATTATAGCCACAGTTTAATTCCCTATGTGAAATTAATTGCCCACCCAAGCTTTAATATTCAACCTCTTTTTAAAGTACATTTTTAGACCACAAAATTTTGAGAGCGAGCGAATCCGGAGACGGATTGTCCGTTCGACGAAATGTTCGGCGGCGAATCCGGCAACGAATTGTCCGTCAATCAAACGTCCGTTTGACAAAACGTTCGTTCGACAAACTGTCCCCCGACCAAACGTCCGTTCGACTAACTGTCCGCTGACCAAACGTCCGTTCGACGAAACGTCCGGGGACAAAGTGTCCGTCGACAAAACGTCCGGTCACGATGAGCAAGGTATGAAGCAGTCACCATAGATTTAAGCATAGTGACAATAGAGGGGAAGTGGGGTCAAGGGTCACCTGTTGAGTTGTGATATTAATCTATACCCAGGCCGCTTTTCCTCACTCCACGGGGGCTGATCCCTTCAAAAGAAACAAATGTACTTGGAGTTAAGCAGAAATTAGTATATTTGTAAAAATGTAGAAAGTCTCTGGAACAAAGTCAGAAAATTATTAGCACTGTAGCTTTGTTCAAAAGTCAATTAGATCCCTACTGAATGTAAAATTGTTGACTCGTGTCATGACTTGAGTTAAAAACAATAGGTAAAACTAGTTTTTCATCCATATGGTGACTGATTACAAATTGAGTTGACCTTGACATAAACTTATTTGATGTCACTGGCTATGGTTACACATTAGAGGCCAATAATAATTTCATAACCTTATTTTTTTTTGCCGTAACCTCATTATGTAAAACCAGGCAAACACTCTCTATTCAAGACAAAATAGCAAGTCACATAACATCACTGCAAACAAGTATATAGAAACTCATCTCGTTTTCTATACCACTTTATCCTTATTTGGGGCGGTGGTGGTGGAGCCTAACCGATTTCCATCAACTAATTAAGGAAGTCGGAGAAATCGACAATTTGCACATGATATTGTGAAAGATAGCTCGCTTTTGGGTTGCATGAAAGCCAGCTGAGTTGTGCTTAAAATGTGTTTGCTTCACAGTCGACTTGAGTGGGTGGATGCAGCAACAAAGTACCTGGCTTGCCCCATTTAGATCCATTCCTTTTGTAAGCAGTCCACCTTTAAAAGGCTATTTCAATCAATTGTCAAGTTCAGACATGTGGAATTTGAACCTGGTCAATTCCCATTTTGACCTGCCATATAACTCGGGGGGAAAAATATTTTATGAAAATGATGTCACTCTAATGATGAAAATGCAATAAAAAAAATTATGTTCTCCAATATTATAAAGAGTGGAAGCTAAGCTATTACAAAAAAACTTTAAAAAACAAAAACTTTTTTTTATCCATTAAAAGATGTTCAAAAATTTTACATTGTATTCTGCGGACTTTGAAAGATCAGTCAAGCTGCTTGAAATTGGTTGACACCCACTTTTTGGAAAAATAAGTGGCACTGAAAAGGTTCAGGATGGTAAAAAAAAATGTTCGCCTTATTTTTGTGCCCACGGCAAATCTAGACTATTGCAAGACTGGCAAGTGAAGAGGTAGTTGAGACGAGGTGTTGGTATTTTAAAAGAAATAAAAGAAAAGAAAAAAAAGATGAGATGAGAAAGCACTATTTCGCATGGCATTTAAGAACAGTGAGCTTGTTGGGGCTATAAAGCTTTTGATTAAATTAATTTTACAATGATTCAAAGGCCTTTAAAGTATTGTATATACAGTTCGAATGAAGTGCTTTGAGATCCAACACATATATCCAAATATCGATGTTTAAATATGCTGGCATAGTTTGATCAAAAGGTAATCATCCATTATGACTAATGATGTTATTTTTAAAACAACACATGGAAGTCAACTGCCTGGCCACTCGTTGGGGATGTTTTGAATGGATTTACCGTGATGCTTGGAATACGCGAGGAGTCCATTTTTGGGTGAACATCCGCTGGCTTGATCACAATAAGTAGTGTGTCGGAGAGAAATGAAACCAGCCAGTCAAGCGGTCAGGGTCATGCAAAATGTTGAATTTAGTGCATAACCAAGGCAAAGCAATTGATATTATGGTACCATGCTGTTGGAGAATTTTTGTTGGTGGTTTCTGCTCTCTGATTACTGTTTGGTGTTATATAATGCATTCATTATATTAGTGTTAAGGATGTTATGAAAATGATTTATGACTTGGGTATTGGATAGAATTATGTTCTGTTTTGTCTCAAACAGAAGCAAACCGGTAATTAAGTATTTCATCAGTTTGGCAATATGATTTCAAATACTGAATTTGTTTATATAGCAAACGTTCTATAACATCTTGTGTTCTGGTGTTTTGTTTACTTGTAAATTAGTTTAGCTTACTGGTAAATTTCAAAAAGGGCAAGACAAATTCTTGAGTTTCAAGCTCTTAAAGGGTGATACACTGCAACATAGAATAGGGCAATATGGCCCAAAATTGGCAATAATTAATTTGTTATCATATTATTTGATCTTATCCATTTCTTTTTTAAAACTTCTGTTTTCAATTCCTTTTTAAACTCGTACATTAAAAAAACAAATACGGTGCAATGAAAATAATCCACACTAACTTAAAATTCTGCTTTCTCCCAGAAACATTATTTGCCTTGACATGGTATTCTGATCTGGTAGCCTACATCACTTTGTCTGACACATTCTATTTAAGTGCTTTCTTGATTCAATACGTTTGGTGGACATTAGGATATACTATGTCTCTCTCCTTCAAAGGCAATTCTACAATACAGTGCTATCATCTCCAGGGACTTTAGTCTGAGCTTCAATCCCAGGAGAGACCAGCACAAAAACAAAAGGCCAAAGATTGGTATAAAGAATGGGAAGAGCGTGGGACTAGATCATGGGTTTGACCTTCAAGCAGACACACAACTCGACACCAACAACAAGCTACATGCAAAATCTGATTTACATACAAAAAATTGCCAGCACTGTCATTCAAATCAGTCACACAAAATAGTAGGTTAACATGCAGCTCTTTGTAATATATGTTACTAAATCACGTTCAAAATGCAAGTTTTGCTGTTGTTGTTTTGTCTCCTCAAGGTGTACAGCTGCAAAAGGCAGCACACTAAGGAACAATTAAGCTGTGTTGGTGATGTGTCTATTGAGATCCTGTAAAAGATTTTCCATTTTTTTTTTTACAAAACATGTTTGAAGTGCTGAAAAGTGCAAAATTGATCATAAGCACTGGATCACTGAGGTATACCAAAGAGTCTATATCACCTTCTCAGCGTGCAGTTGTTTTCGGCATGGCAAAACAGGATATCCACTGACATCAGTAAAAAGTCTGTGTTTCTGCCCCGCCACTCCCACTATAAACTATGGACTAAACCATGACGGTGCCTTTTGGTGCAATTGCAACTTCCTCAGTTGGACATCAAGCTAAGCTTAAAAGTTACATATCTTCTGTCAGGCCTTTATATAATTTATTTATTTTGGAATTTTTAATAACTATTGGCCTAAATAAATCTAACAACTACCAAATTAGCCACGCAGAGGCAATTGCAAACAAAGAGAATCAAGAAAACAATGTAACATGCCGTAGTTTTTGTTACATACTGTATTTTTTAAAACTACATACTACTACTTTATTTTCTACCTTTGAACCATGTAGTTTTAAGAAGATAGCGGTTTATCCACATATTTTTTTGGACTAATAAGCACCATGCTCTCTTGTTGCAGTAAATGGACCTTTTATTCATTTTAAATTTTAAAAATCCACCAGATCAACGAGAGCTGGTTCAAGAGGTGACTGTGTAGTTCCCTTCAGAAAGAGTGTGCATTTATCCAAACCACCTTCTCTGTTCGTGCCTCACATACCTGGAACTTAATACCAATTATCTCACACGAACTCCCATCTCTGAAGCTCTTTGCCAATCATTTTAATGGCTGCTGGATGAACAACATTGGGATTACAATGTTGACCATACCTGTGCTACTTGTGCATGTCTATTTTTTTCCATGCTGCTTTGTAGACTTATTACTTTGTAAACAAATTATACATGGAAGATTATTGAGCAAAAGTAATAGTCATTTAAACCATTGCAGCTGTAAAAGCGCTTTCTCCTCCAGATTGTACTGACTATTAAGCAATGCAGATGTAGTTGATGTGGTAAACACTCCCCACCCAACAATCCCTGGAGACAAAGAAACAAGCAATTGTTCCTGCATTGCAAAACAAACCAAAGATAATTTCCCAGGGTAGCCGTTGAATTGAAACATATCTATTCTTTAGAAAAGTTCCTCTGACTGTACAATGTAAATAACTTATAAACAATAAAACAAACTTGATATCTAGATTGCCCACTCCACTGGCGTCCGTTATCTCACGGGACATTTTTAAAGATGTATTTTTCATCATACACTTTTATAAGATTCATTTCACCCCTATTTCCTCTCTGTGATCAGTTAGCATCCAAGATATAGGCAACACTCCACACTCAGTCAGTGTCCAAGATTCTTTAACAAACAATTCTAATGTTCAAGTTGTATTTTTCTACTATTTATGAACGCACGTGGAAGTGAGCAGAGGGAGGGGCAAATAGATGTGATCAAGTGTTGGACAAAGTTTTTATTGTTGTTTGCATTGGTTATGACGGAAATTAATAAATGATTAAAAACCTGACAAAGCTGGTGACTCCCTTGGCGATGTTACAATATATTTTAGCGATGATCCCCTCCATGCTCAGTTAGTGTCGGAGAGTGACAGAGAATGATGACAATTGTCGGGAAGGTACAAGGTCTTGATGTGGCAAAGAAAGAGAACACTTGCGCTGCCATCTTGCTCAACTTTAGAGTAAATTAGTCAACTAATCGCTCTACAGTCGTACCTCGACATACAAGTGCCCCGACATTTGAGCAATTTGAGATACGAGTAACATTTTCAGCAAATATTGATCTTGAGATAAGAGACAAATTCTGATATACAGCGAATGCAAGAGGCCTCTTATAAGAACATCATGGGCACTGTCTTTCTGGTCGCAACTCCCTCGTGTAATGCATCTACGAGCACTGGGCGGAGCATTGCATTTCAGTGTTTTTTTCCACGTCAGTCAATGCGAATCGCATATATAACACTTCTTGTTGGCAAGTGGCCGTGCGTTTTCCTATTGTGAGGACATTTGTGTGCATCATTTTCAGAATATTTTGAAGGGAAGATAAAAGCAAACAACCCTCGATAGGTTGCATCTGAAAGTCAGGATGGAGGCGGTAAATAGAGCCAACCCGAGAGAAGAATGGTATAAAAAATTAAAACAAAATTAGAATTAAGTTTAGTGTAAGGTTAGATTAAACTTGTTTTTGAGTGTCTGTATCGTAATTCTAGTTCATTTAAATTGGTTTATGTTATGTTATGTGAGTCCGTTGCCGTGCAATATATACAAATACATAAAACTACAAGAATGCCCAAATGTATGCACCTGCCTACTTTTGTTTAATGAATTATTGCCCTTTCTGTAAATGCTACAAACGTACTTTCACTTTTCAAATATCACGGTTTGTCTGTTATATGATATTCATTCAAAAAGTTTCTGAACCGCTTTATCCTCACTAGGGTCACAGGGGGTGCTGGTGCCTATCCTAGCTGACTTTGTGCCAGAGGTGGGGGACACTGATGAGAACTTACAGTGAGATAAGATATAAGGACTTAATTCGGTCTCACCCTAGTTGTGGCTAAACCACCAAACACAGATTTTAATGATTATAGAGACTCACCAGGCACACTTCATTGTTTTCAGTTCATTTAATTTAATTTAGATAGAGGGCGGCACGGTGGACTGAGTGGTTAGCATGACGGCCTCACAGCTCTGGGGTCCTGGGTTCAAATCCAGGTCGGTCGACCTGTGTGGAGTTTGCATATTCTCCCTGAGCTTGCATGGGTTTTCTCCAGGTATTCTGGTTTCCTCCCACATTCCAAAGACATGCATGCTAGGCTGATTGGACACTCTAAAATCGCCCCTAGGTTGTGAATGGTTGTCCGTCTCCTCATGGCCTGCAATTGGCTGGCCACCTTTTGAAAATGAACGAATTATCATCAACCCCAAAAATGATAACTAGATTCGAAAAAAAAAGACTCATCGTAAAAAATAATCGAGTCGGGAGAAGAAAAAAACAGTTTGGCTCAATCCTAGTTCATAGCAGCTAGATTGTGGAATAGTATACTTATTCAATGTAAAATACTTCTCTATTTAACTAAAATTGCTGATCCAAACAACCAATGATTTCTAACTGACTGTATATGTCCAGTAATTAGAAATATATGTGAATCATAAATGCAAAGTTAAATTGATCAGCATTGTTAGCATATTAGTCGTTAAATGGTCTCCAATGTTAATGCGTGTGGTGTTTGGTTGACAAGTTTCCAATTATGGATTCCAACAAAATGTTGATGATGTAACGGATGTCCAGAAAAAGCAATATTAAAAATACTGTCTTAAAATCACATCAAGCAGTCAAAATGTTACATCTTTATAATTACTCTGATTACATTACAGACAGCTTGTGCTTAGTCAGCTTGGGAAGATTTGAATTCCCGCCAAATAAGTGATATCGCACTGGGCCAAAATCCACTACTGAGGGAGAGGATGCCATAATTCACACTGTGGCAACAATATCCTGCAGATTGTGCAGAAGACTATGTTTGGTCAGCAGATAATTGACAAATCTGCTGCCTAAGATTGCAACAACATATCATTGGGGTAAATAAACATGTATAAAAATGATATAATGTGTTTTGAGATTGTTATGCAATTTCACCTTCAGGGTCACGCAATGATGTATGGAACAGTACAATTATGCCCGAAATTAAAATCAAAATTATTTTGACGAACAATCTAGTCATTTGGCCTGCGATTGGCTGACCACCAATTCAGGGTGTCCAAACTTGGCTAGGTTAGGATTAATTAATCTGATCGTAATCATGAATAATCAGTCATTATAGGGGAAACACTTGTACCTTTATTGCAATTTTGAAGCGACCAATAAATAATACACTTTGCGATGTAAACATTTGCTGTCAAAACAAAATGCCCCTGTGAATAACTGAATGTATTTAAGGAAATCTGAATAATTATGTATATGCACCGTGCACTTATGCCACAATGTCACATGGCACAGAGAGAAACACCTTCTCTATAAACCTTTTTGTATGGTTGCTCTGTGTATTTATGAGCCAACCTGTTTTAGTGGCATCAACAATGACAAGTGGGTGAGGCTGCCACTTTTACTTATTTTACAGTACAAACTGATATGTTCCACTAATTACACAGCAAGGTAAATGTCTGTCAGGTCGATGGAAGGCAAGCAATGTTGACCGGCATGTGGCCACGCAAGCATTGAAAACGCAAGAGTGTAGGGGCGTGCCTCTAGAAAGGTTTTAGTAATTTACTTTCTTCTCAATGCTAAGTCAATGTTCCCTATGGTGACTGCTACAATCAGTTCAACCTAATGTCTACCTATACAGTAAAATATATGTACTTATATGGTTACATTTTATTTGAATGCTTCTTATGTCAGTGGTATGACTCTTATACTTGAAAAAATATGCCATGAATAAGATGTTTTGCAAGGAAGAATGGGCAAGAATTTCAGTCTCTTAATGTGCAAAACTCATAGAGATACCCCAAGCAAAAAGTGTACCTATAAAGTATTGATTGAATGAGGTGCAATAATATTGCACTCCCCACTTTTCAGTATTTTATATATTAACAAACTATAAAATATCCAATAATTTTCATTACATTTGACGATTATGTCCCACTTGTTGATTCTTGACAAAAAAAAATCCAATTTATATCTTTATGTTTGAAGCCAGAAATGTGGCAATAAGTTGAAAAGGGGGGCAACAAGTTGACAAACAATGATTAGTTCCAGATAAAAAGACCATAAAACATTTTGGCAAATAAGGCAACTTACCTTCTCCAGTTGTTGTCTGGAGGTGGGGAGAGGTACACGGTTCCATATGGAGAGCTTTCTATGTGGAGTATGGTCAAGGAAAATGAATGCTGTAAAATCTTTATTATACCAACTTGATTTAAATGACAAAACTAGTCAAATAAATGTCAAGGAATCCAAGCAAATAAGGCAACATGAATGAAAGTATATTGAGAATTGATATTGTTAAATAATTGTTTTGTCAATGTATCAAATAGTATATCAATGTGCCTGGTATAAGTATGGAAATCTGTAACTGGTGACCACTGTACTCATGTATTTATGCTCAAGAATGAATCAGAATATTATCAGGGTTTATTCCAATCTGACATTATATATTTAGATTAAATGCAAACTCTAATCTTCTGGTGTGCATTTTGTCCCCAGGCTTGCGTGGGTTTTCTTTCTCCAGGTACTCTGTTTTCCTCGCACATCACAGAAGTGTTTTCATAATTTTGGCGATATTTAATTTTTGCTGTACTTTTAGCCCCAAATAACATGGATGAAAGCGGGAAGAGGATTTTCTATGTAAAAGGCTTTAAGACCATCTCAATGCAGTTTGATGTTCCTGTTAAAATACACTTGCATGTATCAATCAGAAATTTCAGGTCCACTGTACTGTAGCCAATATTAAAGGAGCATTATTTTGGATTTTCTCTTCAATTATTCATTTAGTTGCCTTAATATTTTATGAAGAAACATTTTTTTAAATACTTTTAACATGATTCTCAATGGTTTAGCCGAGGGTTATTTATTTTAAAAGACAATTTTGATTTTGTTTTGATTCTGTGTTTACAACAGATAACTTGGCCTCCACCATTAGACCAGTTACGAGACCAGCTGTTAGTCTTCGTCCGGGTTGCCACATGAACTAAAGTTGTCACCATGTTCACAGTCAGTCTCATGTCGTGTACCAATAATGCTAAAGATTACTGTTTCCAGTATCAGATGATTTATGAAAAATTCTGAACGAAAACAAGGCTATGCATTGGAGAAGCTTTTGAACAATGGCGACTGCCGTACTAAATTGCACCAATTTGGTAAATTGACTAAAGGAATAGAAACAAACTTTGTGCTCACATTATGTAGCATTTGGGTCCATTGACCAGGGCATGTATGCATGTTGTACAGTAAAAAAAAAATGGAGGAATAGGTACTGTGCTTACACCTCCAGTAATGGCGAAAGAAACACAAAGCATGATAGTTCTACAGAAAGTAAAAAACCTGGAGTGCACCAATGTAACACCGGTGAAACAGTTTCCTTCAAAGACTAACATTAGACAGCATGATAAGCAGCATGATCTTATTTGGCAACCGAAAGTGGAAAGGATGTTATGCGCTTGGATATATTGATCCTGGTTACTGTCCCTTTTTTGGCCACCAGTCTTACATAATGCTCTTTTAATGACAACCTCAATAATATGAATGGTAATAAAACAAACAGCCCCTGAAGAAAATAAAGTTGAACTCCAAGACCAAAGCACACCAGCGTCATATCGCACCATCCAAGTGCTGCATGCCAACTACTAAGTGGTGGTTATCCAACGGATTTATTTAAAAAAAAAAAAGCAACTGCTGGACCACATTGCAAAAGCAATAAAACATGTTCAATGGTTATTTCTTTAATTAACTTTACTATTAAGTATTTTTCTCAGACTGATCTTATTTCTTTGGTCACTGTGTGTTTACTTCGGGGAATCACAATTTTGAACATGTGGAGCACTCATTCTGTAGAGCAATTGTTTTAAAATGTAAATTAAATTTACACAATCAGAAAGACATCATTTCAGCTCTTCCACTTGACAATTAAGACACAAACCAAATCCAAATGGTTCATATCCCTGTCCCTGACACAAATGGTTGCACTGTGGCGTAGAATTATCAGTCATTTTAAAGGATTTGGAGGCGTAATGCAAGATGAGTGGGCCATGTTTTATATGCAAATATAACATATGGGGTGTGAAGAAAAAAAAACCACTCTAATTCATTCTCCATCTGTAAGTTGTATTTTTAGCATTTGGCAATGAATTGAAAAAAATCTTTTACATTTTCATTTTCTCCATTTATTATATATTTTTTAATTGAAGTATTGATACAGGATCGATTGATTAAAAAATATCAACGTCCCATCAAAGCATTCCAAATGATCGTACTTTAGTACTTAGGAGCCTTGTGGTAGAGCTGGGTGATAAAACGATAACGAAAATTAGCATGAAATATTTTTTGTAAAAGATAATCTTAAAAATTTGATAATTTTAAATTGCCACCCGACCACCACAGAGAACAGGGGCGCTGTTGCAAGATGAACGCTTTTATCGCACAGGAGAAGAGGCTACGGAATTAGAGGTTAACAGGGAGCATGAACACAAAAGGACAATAACGCGGCCAAAATGAGCGATTATAAGATGCAGGACAACACCGATCCGATCCACTAAAAGGTCCAAGTGAATTAATTCTCCTTAGCGTTTTACTTTTTTTTTTTTTATTGCCTCGTAAATACCTGTGCAAAGAGCAGTTTTATTGAACATGTCCTTAACACACGGTCCTCATTTGTGAATATTTTTCTTACTTGATATCAAGGTGTTTTGCCCACTCTATGTAAAGGAAAACATTACAAAAATCAAAAACATTTTATCTTGGGTAAAAATAGGTTCATCCCAATGTTTTTTATTATTTTTTTTATTGAATTTAATGTAAATGGCCTTATGTAGGATGAATTTAGGTTCTTTTTGTGAGGCTGAAATTAGTCTGCTTCGATGTCTTCAGTTAAATATATTTTTTTTCATATTGCACAGCAACTTTTGGTTTGAAGGCAAAATTATAAAAATAAAGACGCCTGTCAACATTTTTTGTCATATCGCCCAGCTCTACCTTGTGGTTAGATTTACAGCAGCTGAAATGCACCATACTACTGAAAACATGCATGAATATTGGATGGGATCTCCTTTTATGAGCCAATCCAATACTGTCCAATACCAATGAGTATTAGTTAGTATATCACTGGTGTGTTGAGTAAGGGAGAATGAATTTATCACATTTATAAATGAGGCTGTAAAATGTGAAGCACTAATACTCTCCAAGTGAACGGTAGTAGTACTTAATAGTTTAATTATTCTGACGTGTGATCAATTGGATTTTATTAATCGTATTATTTATCTACATTGTCCATGAACAATCATGTTTGGCAGTTGATCTTCCTAAGCATCAGTGCAATCAAACAAGCTAATCCTCCTGAACTTGAGAAGTCGCATGGCCTGAAGTATGTCACAGATCACTCAGGGAGAGTATCTTCCTCATATGTCTGTTATAAAGCAACGGGGATGCAAACAGATCCACTATTGATAAACTGATGAATCACTTACATGAAATCAGGTTTCAAGAAAATCTTCAGTCTAATGTGTCTAAGATACTGTGCAAACTCTTAATGGAAAATAGATTCAATGGCTTAAATGTATCTTTCAAACAAATTATTATTACAATAATTGCTATTTTTCCGGTTCTCAAAAACATTCAGCAAATTCAGTGATCAGAACCTACTACTGTCAATGGTCATCAAACACCTATCTTGCCCAACATCACTGCATCACTTCAATACCAGGACTAATTCTGTTTAAGAGGTTAAAACAGCAGGCAATTGTGTAAACACTCTTAAAACTACAGAGTATCGGTACAAACAAAAAGCCCAGGGGAGAATGTTCAAAGTACAAATAATCTCCTATTTTTTTATTTAGATTTGAAAGGATATCTGCCGCCCATGCTTGTCATTGGCTCTGCGATGGGGAGAGTTGATCCGGTTACGCTCCCTATGGACTCTCTCAACCAGTCCGTGGTGACGATTACCTCTTACAGTATCCAATCCCGATGGAAAGCCTCCCTGAAAAACAGATGGCAAGCACAATAAAGAGCATTTTGGAAAATACATTCACATTAAAAGAGACACTGAAATGAAGTGGCGGGCCATGCATTTCAGACTCAGGCTTTCATAGTGCTGTGTGAGAATCAATCCAACACCTAATAAGTATTTAATGGCTATAAGACCTTTAATGCTACAGCTGCGACACATAAAAAAAAGATCAATAATAACCTAAAAAATAGAAATATTATTAAGGAAAATAGACATTTTATTCACCAACAAAATATTTATACACAAAATGCATCCTTTGTTTTCTCAAGAAGATTTCAATTACACTGTGGTACAGATTACACGTGCTTTTCAGGTCCATCAAAAAGTTATTTTCTATCGCCATCAAAGCTAATACTGACAGTCGAGTCTGTCCTGTTGTATTTCTGGCATAAGTTTTGATTTTGTTTCGGGCTGAAAATGTCCATTTGACAGAAGCAATGGACACTGTCAAAGCCACTTATGTGTACAGCCGCCGCATGCTCTCACTGCAGAAGGATTTTCATGTAAAATCATCCGCGGCATAAATTAAAATCAGTTCTGTTCTTAGCCGAGGCAAATCAAAAATAGTGCCGTGGCTCTGCGTTATGATGGAGAAGGTTACATGTGGGAAAGTTTTCTGGTATTCCCAAAACTTCAGGGGGTCGAGGAGGGAGAGAAACGTCAGTCTTTTGTGTTCTTGAAATCTGGTCCGTGTCGGGCAAGTAATATTGTCCAGAATCCAACAGCAAATCTGCAACCAAATCCATTTTTTTCCCTCCGTTAATGGCGTTTCTCTACAACTGCGAGAACGCAATGACGTATCTCTACGCCAGCGAGAAGGCCTTGGTGTCACCAAATCAAATTCTGATTGGTTAAAGCAACAGTCTTATCGATGCTTGTTTATTGCAGCAGAGCCTGCAGAACTGATTGTGAGGGCCTTGAGGCCGATTTCTGACCCTGGCAACAAAACATGAAAACACACATCTGGCAGCAGTGCAACCAGGGGGGAAGCAATGAAAGGAAGCTAACAGACAATTTTGAATTATTTAATAAGTATTGATGGACAAAATATAATATATGATTCAGATATTTCTTAGGCCAGCAGAGAAGCCCTTGAAGGGCGTGACGGCACACCACTGCTGAAATGTAAAGGTTGTTTTCCTGCTTAAGGACTGACAGTATAAATACTAATCTACTGCAAATCGTGGCTAAAGTTCGAGTTTGATATATTTAATAAAGGAACGGTGCATATTAAGGAACATATGCATAGTCATGTTAATGAACATATGTAAGATTATAGCCCAAGGCTCATTTCCATTTTAGTCCCTTGTGCAGATTGAAGATAAAATCAATAAGGCATAGAAACAAATGAGACATAAAAACACACAACTAGTACCTTTCCAGGCAGCATTGTGATCACACTTTTGTTAATCTAATAGCCAGCCTTTAATATGATCACCGCCCTCCACACTGAACTGAGCTACCTTGAGAAAAGAGGGAGCTATGTCAGAATGCTCTTCATGGACTACAGCTCAGCCTTTCACACCATAAGACCGGGCATTCTTACCCCAAGTTGGTCAATCTGGCACTCCCATCTTCCACCTGCTCCTGGGTCAGGGACTTTCTGGTCAACCAACCCCAGCACATGAAGCTGGTTCGCCACCTCTCATCCACCCGCATGCTCAGCATCGGCTTGCCCCAAGGGTGTGTGCTCAGTCCACTACTCTACTCAATCTACATACATAACTGCGGACCTAGTCACCCTGAGAACATCATTGTGAAATTTGCGGACGATACAACAGTGGTGGGGAAGATAACAGAGGGGAATGAGACGGCCTACAGAGATGAGGTCCTTAGACTCAAAGAGTGGTGCGGTCTCAACAAATTTTCACTGAATATCTGCAAAACAAAAGAACTCATCCTGAAATTCTGATGGAACAAAGCCGCTCCGTCACCCTTTGTACTTCAATGACGATTGTGTGGAGCGAGTGGAGACTTTCAAATTTCTGGGGCTACATATATCTGCTGATCTCACTTGGGCAACAATCACTGCAGCACTAGTCAAGAAGCGCAGCAGAGGCTACATTTCCTGACAGTACTTAGGAAGGAGCAACTAAACACAAATTGCTAGTGACATTGTACTGGTCAGCCATTGAGATGGCATGTAGACGTATGCTGCGTCAGTGTGGGACTCAATCTGCACAGAAGCCGACAGGTTTGATATGAAACAATCAAGATGCACTTGAAGTGCAGACTATCATCTTCTATACCTCCCGTCCTCGAAAGGGTTGCATGGGTTGCTGGAGCCTAACTCAGCTATCTTTGGGCGAAAGGCAGACTACACCCTAGACTGGTCGCCAGTCAGTCTGAGGGCACACCGCGTGACAAACAACCACCCGCACTCCCAATCATACCACCACCAGCGGGAATCAAGCCTGCGCCTGCCCACAGCAAAGTCAGGGAAGTGAAAGCACAGACTACGAACTTTAATTTAATGTGTACGTATTTTCATCCGAATCACTTGAGAGGTGAAGGACTTAGAACACATTTACCTTTGCCTTTCACTTTAAGGGATTAAAAGCAATTGGACAGACCAACATAATCATAAAAGTAAATCTCTTACATAAATTTCCTTTTTTAATACTGTGTCACAAATCCTTTGCAGTTTGGCAGCTTGAAGTTTCAAACCCTTGGACATCAAAAGATGCTCGATTTTGTTGGTGATGCTCTGCCAGGTCTCTGCTGCAAAAGTATTTAATTCAACTAACAATCTCGGGAAAAACATCTACAATTGTCCTGTTGGCAGATTAGCAATAAATACAAGAAAACCTGTTTCAATGGCAACGATAAATGGCCACACCAAGAAACATCTGATCAGCTAATTGTCTCATGAGTTTTGAGAATTCACTGCCAGTCCACTGAGCTCAATGGGCGTTGATAGCAGGCAATGATACAAAATAAGTTGAGAAAAAAAATTCTAATATGTGGTATTTATGGTGCAGCTACAACAAATAATTTTGAAGCAGTGCTTTGAAATAGGACAGATGACTTAAAAATGATGGCAGACAATATTTTTGACAAATACTCTCACTAAAAAGAATTTAAACAGAAAATGGCAATTAGAATGAGCTAGATTTTCACACTTTGCTTCCATTCTTTTTATTGTGTTCCTATTCTCTTATTGGTGTTTGACCATTCTGAAATTTTATCAACGCGTGTGTACTACATAATGCAGTATTACAAAGCTAGACACGATCAATAATTATGGTAGTGATGTCGCACATAGAATTAAGTAGGCGTAACCTGATGCAAATATTTGGATGGAATAACTATGAAATGGTAAAATACAGCACAATTTGGTTCCACATTCATTTTTTTTACAGGCAAGTACAGGTATTTTCATTTTTTGACACCATTTCTTAATAGTATGGCACAAATCTTATGAAAAAGGTTTGAAAACATCCAAATGGAATCTTTTGTAGTTCATGTTGCGTACAACTGAACTTCCTTCGAAAATATTGTACTGTCAAAAGTCAAAAGCTTGTTTCAACATTCACCACCTCAATCTCTTGCATATCACTTGGGGAGCCCGCATACTTCCTGGTAGTACTCGTTAGTCACTAACAACCATTTTTGGACATTGTCTTCTCTTAGAGCACCAAGGACAATAAAGGTAATAAAATGCACGTATGCGTTAAGGGACATTGTCGTCTCAACATTTACAGTAAAATGGGAAATAGAGTTAATTCAAAATACACGTTTGTTAATAGAATAGTGATTAATAAACTTATTTCGGCTGAGCAATTCTTACCTGAAATTCAATGTTTGTGTTGCCAATCTGATTGACATTGGGCAGAGAGCCACCATAGTATTGTGGTCGTGGCTGAGACAAACGGAGCTGCTGGATCTTTTGGAATTGTACCTATCAGTCAAAACAGACAAAAATGTATACACATTATTAAGAGTGATTAGAACATAAAGGCTGCATTCAGATTAGTATTTCGAAGTAGAAATTATCTTCATAATTGAGCATGGCTACTCCTCAATTGTATTGCCCCACAATTGTGATGATTCCCCTATAATTTATCATGGTAAATGTTATCCAATTTACATCCCTACAATAGGGAGACCAGAAATTTTGAAAGTTATTTTACATATTTGTGTAATGACACTCCAAGTGTTCACACCACTGTGAGACCCTATGTCCACACACACAGTGTAAAGTCAGACTTCCCATCACATGGATTTTTTTACAAATGTTTGAGGTTTTTAATGGTTTTTTTTTAAACTATGCAACTCTTATGTAATACCACAAAAGACATCAAAGTTTAAGGGGGGCAATCCCAATGTGTTTGAACTGTAGATATCCAGATAAAATTAGAGAAGCTTTGATAAAACATTACATTCACAAAGAGAAAGGAGGGCACAAATTTAAAAAAAAAAAAAAAACTGGTGACATAACTTTAAACTGAAGTGTGTTTCATATGGTCATTACCAAATCCTGCGACATTCAGTTGCTACATGTTGATTGCTCTTGCAACTTTGATCTCCATTATGTGAAACACATGCTTACATCATTTGATCTCTTGTGAAAAATAAGTCATTTTTCATCAAACTGTCTTCACTCAGATCTTTGTGGTAGTCATCTGATTTACTTCTGGGCCTAACTTTAAGAGAGAGTTCGCAAACATGGCTTTGTAACAACACCAGTCATCTGTGATTATAAAAGCGCAATTAGAAGTCTTCTAACTAACAATTTTGAGCAATCCCTAGTGGATGTGTCAAAATAAAAGCACAGTGATCCCTCAAATATCACAGTTAATGTAGTTTAAAAGTGAAATAAAAAAAAGTTATATATATATATTTTGTCGCCAATTATAGATGCGCGTTATACTTGAATAAATACGGTTGGAGCAGGGGGAAGACGGGAATGGCTCCTCACATTTTTATGAACTTTAAAAAACATTTTTTTAAAATAATTATTGGCAGAAAAAAAATCACAAAGAAGTGAATTTGCATCAAGTGAATTTGCATCAAGTGAAGTTGCGATAATTGACAGAAGACTGTAGCTCCCTTAATCCAGAACAATTCCTTGAAAGTTCTACTCTCGCAGCGGAGGCTCTCAACAGTTCAAATTGAAGGAATTGAGCCAGTACAAGTGAATGACCAGATGCGAACTCAGCACAAATCTTCTCAGAATTCCCTCCCTTTGGAGTACTTGAGATACATAGCAAGGGGACCGGTGAGCATTGATGTGATGTGAAAAAAAACACTTTCGCATTTCCTGTGTTACAGATGGCTGCAATTTTATCGTCTTGAGTTATCACTCTAAATGACCTGTGGTATTCAAAACCTGATTAAAGAGGTCCCAATTGCTATGGTCAGAGGATTGGAATTGGGTGGGAAAAACTGTTCTTAAAATTGTACTCATTTATTCTTTGCTATGAATTAATTGGCTGCCAAAGATAGCGATAGACCTCATATCCATTTTGACAAACGCAGAAGATTTTGTTTCGTCCGAACCCCACAATCAAATTGCGTTGGATATGCATAGGCTTCATAGGCTGAGCAACATGATTACTTAATGCCAGCCATATCACCAAACACGTATACAATCCTCACAACCAAAATGACAAAATTAATCACATTGGATGACCAACTTCGTTGAAATGAGGTAATTTGTTTTCAATCTTATTTTATGTTGCATAGCTGACTTGCAACAAAAAGGAGGGGGGTTCCCTTGTTGAACCACTCCTGCACCACTCCTGCACTAAAAACCTTTTATGTGGCTGTAATGTTGAGAAAGCTTTGTTCATATTGGACAGGAGTAGAAGGAGGAGGCATCGGGGTGTGCCTTTATATTTTATTGTTTATGCCTCTTATTGAACAATTGCTGTGGCATTCGATCGGGACTCGGTATCGGTAGATCCCCAATCCTCAAATTCAGTGGACTTGGATTTGGACTCCCAAGCAAAAAATAAATAAATTGGGATATTTAGATTTTTCTTTAGTTTTACTCGTAGGAGGGGGCAAGCGGGATTGTACGGCCCGGTATTTGGCAGATCCTCAAAATCAGGCGACTTAAATGCAAAAATAAAAGATCGAATGGACACTAGCTCATGATCAACTCATAAGCTGCCATTGACGTTCATAGATCTCTAATCCAATTTGACTTTGGTAGGTAATGTTGCATAGTCTGGTAGAAAAAGACACCAAAATGAGAACAGTAGTCTTACCCTAGAGACAGTGAGGTCCGTCATCAGCTGTTCGAATGCCCGCGTCTCTTCTGCTTGTTTCTGGTTATGTAGCGCAATCTTTTCGCTGAACTTCCTGGGGTTCGAACCCCCCGTGCCCGGGGAGCCGGACATCGTTTTTTTACAACAACAGCTACTTTGGGAAAACAGGCGTGGGCGACGGTTGTTAAAATCTATTTTTTAAAGTTATTACTGGATGGCCTCCATTAAAAAAGTCCTGATATGTCGCACATTCCAAGTGGTTGAACGTGAAATTGTGTCGCAACCGAGTAAAGTGTCCAACAAAATTTGAAACGGTCTATTTCCGAATAACCTATGGCTAAAAGTTAAAGAAGGCGACTTTTACTGACGGAGGTGTGTCGAACAAAACAAGTTAATGGCGCCACACAACTTCATATTGACACATTGCCAGTGAGCCACTTGTACGAGTTTGACGTAGACATGGCGTTAGCTGTCAAAGCTAACAATAATATGGAGGTAGACGGACAGCTAGTAGCTATGTTAGCAAAATTGCTGTCAAACCTGCCACGAACATTTTCTGCAAAATCACTTTTCAAACTCGTCGATGCCAGACTTAATCAAAGAGTTCTAAAACCAGTATCCGAGTAGGTTTTGGTGAAATTATTCCGCTTTTCTGCCGAAGTAGAATGCCCCGTGAGCGGAATACCTTGCTAACAAGGTTAGCTCAGTTCCCAAGCAATGGAGCCAAGCTTTTCTCGCTAAATTGTATTTCAACAAGTGTCCGCTGGTCTTATCCGGACTCGCTCAGTGTCGACTTCCCGCGAAAAGGCTCCTCCGCGCACGTAGTTGTTGTCACTTGAAGCCGGGTTAGACTCCACAAATTCACACTTCAACTGAGAAATCATCACAGCGGAGTCGAGTCTTTCGAGGTTAATCCACGGGCACCAGCGGAGCCCTCAAACTCCGACCCGATGACTCCATGAAGTGAAAGAAGCAAGCGACGGAGGTCAAAACTCATTTCCTCGTCGCGGATCGAGCCCAAATCTCTTACCGAGTCGCCAAACTCGCGTGTAACGTATTAACTGCGGCTTGAAAAAGCAAGTCTGATCCGATGGCTTGTTATCCAGTCACTGCCTGCGAGAAAAATATTGCTTGGTAAATTCCACCCGTTCTCCCGCAAACCACACGGGGGGGACAACGGCAGGCCAAAGTGAGAAAGTGATTCGGGTGAAGGGGCAACCTTCGCTTTATGGCCTTGTTTAGGCCAAATTCAAAATAAACCATCTCATTTTCGGAACAGCTTTATCTTAATTAGGGTCGCGGGGGTGCTGGAGCTTACCCCAACTGACTTCGGGCCAGAGGTGGGGGACACCCTGAATTGGTGGCCAGCCAATCACAGGGCACAAGGAGACAAACAACCATTCACGCTCACACTCCTATCTAGGGCAATTTTAGTGTGTCCAATCAGCCTACCATGCATGTTTTTGGAATGTCGGAGGAAACTGGACTACCCGGAGAAAACCCACGCAGGCCCAGTGAAAAATGCAAACGACACACAGGTGGCCGACTTGGATTTGAACTGAAAACCCCAGAACTTTGAGGCTAACCAAACAAAATGAACCAACATAACCACATATTCACAGAAATAATGGACATATATTCATATGGACTCAAAAAATGGCAGACAAAAATACACAAATGGTCTCGAGAGTGCAAATTCTTATTTCTCTATTCCTATCTATGGCAAGATAAGTATTCTCCAAACTCCAAAAATACATCAGTATTCAAGCCCAGAGAATCTAAACTGTTGACAACATCAGTAGATTTGTCTCAGAATTAACTTGGGTTTCATCAAAACAAATGCCAGATTGGGAGAAATATATGGCATTATAATTATAGGCTTTATCCTAAAGGACTGCCCGCATAAAACATAATGAAATGTATTACCAAAAGCATCCGCCGTTCATTAGATAACGCTAACAACAACAGACATTGTTATTTTAATGAGGAGTAAAAAGTGGAATGGGAAAAAAAATCAGGATCCTCACGTAATTAAAATTAAATAGTAGAGTGACATCTACTGGATGTATAAATATAGATTCTCTAGTTCATTTTCTATGATCAACAGAAGCTTTCAAAACATTAATCCCAAATAAATCAAAGAGGCATGAAAGTAAAATCGAAATATTGGTAAAACAAAATTATCATTATAAAACATAAAACGTGTCTATTTGAAATCTATGCATTCTATTTAATCTTTTAAAGACGTGTAAGTTTTTAAAACTTTTGCATTGTGATTATTACATTGTAACATGATACAGATAAACTTAAAATCATAAAATTAATTAAATTCAATATCAAAAATCAAATATTACAAATAAACAAAGAACGTATAAGCACTGATGACTTTCAAACATGTTTTAAGCAAAACAGGAGGCAACTACAGTTGTCATGACAACATTAAGCAACATTTGTCTTTTTCAACAGGAATCTTTAATATTCACTTTTATCTGCATTTATTTCTTTGTTTAGATAGTTATAAATTGACATCCATAATCATGCAAGATTAATTTAGTGAACGGAAAGGCACTGGAGTTCCAGTTGATGAAATGTGACTTTATATTGTTATTAAATTATAACAAAAAAAAAGAGATGTCAAGATAGGGTAAGCTGAATCAAATCCAAATCTATGAATATACATACTTATGAACATAACATAAAATACACTGTTTCGCTGTCTTGGGTTTCTTTTGAATACAATTTAACAAAGCAACACAACATACAAATACCCAGTTAGAAGTCCAGGAATATATTTCTTCCAAAGCCTTATCGTGCCGAAAAAAAATGCAAGCACTCATAGACATTGGCAAAAAGATACTTAAAATCCTATTCCTCAGTCAGCAAATAAAAAGTTCTCTCTCCATTAAAAAAAGACATTTTTTTTATAAATGATCAGCCAACCCGTGGAAGATATTTCCATTCTTTTTAAAAAAAAAAAAATACAACTAACGTTTGCATTGCTTGCAATTACATTAAAAAGGTGAGCAAATATTGGGGTTTGTGTTGGCATAATTTCCACAGAAGTGTTTTATTACAAACCAAACATTTCATCTCATCTCATTTACGGAACCGCTTTGTCCTGATTAGGGTCGCGGGGGGTGCTGGAGCCAATCCCAGCTGTCTCCGGGCCAGAGGCAGGGAACTCCCTGAATCGGTGGCCAGCCGATCGCAGGGCACGAGGAGACGGACAAACATGCACACCCACACCCATACCCAGGGGCAATTTAGAGTGTCCAATCACCCTACCATGCATGTTTTTGGGATGTGGGAGGAAACCCACGCAGGCCCAGGGAGAACATGCAAAACTCCACACAGGTGGCACGTGTCCTGGATTTGAACCCAGGGCCGCGGAGCTGTGAGGCCGATGTGCTAACCACTGGTTACATAATATATCTTCGTAAATGCGCAGAAGAGAAGTGCATCGGGGAAACTCTTTAACAACAATAATTGTTTTTATTAAGGCTTTCAGCATGCCTTTTTGTGGTCAACTCAGTCTGTTGCCTTCTTAAAAAACGATCTTCCCTATTTCCCATAAAATTTCTTGTTGAGCAAGAAAATGAGTAGATTGACATTTATTGTCGCTCTGTTGAAAAGCTTCATCAATGCCACACCTTCGTACTGTAGTTGGAGGAGATCCTGAGAACATATATGAAAGATGAGAAAAATCATTAAAAAGGGGGGTAAAGAACTTACAAACACTGCAATGTGCAGTCTATGCAATATATTTAAGATAATACCTGATATTCTAGTTGTAATGTCTCCAAGTGGACTCCCATCAACTTGGCTTTTACGTCAAATACTCCAACCGTCTCGGCTGGAGAAATCTCAAAAATAACATTCTTGAACCTATGAGGAGAAGAAAAAATACACTTATTGATAAAACGTATTATTTTCAAAATACAGGGTGTTCCAGAATGTTTGAGCCCATTTCGTAGGCCAATATTAAACGCTCATATTAAACATTAATTAAAATCTGTCATACAACCAACAAAAATGTATACTTTTCTTTGTAAATTTAAATAATAAAATCAACATAAAGTGTATTTAGCTTCATTAAGATCCACCAAATAGTTTCCAAAATATGGGCATTTCGAATGGGGTCAACCATTTTGGAACAGCCTGTATATCATTTTCAATATAGAAAATGTAATACATAGTCATTTATATATACTACAACAATAAAAACAAAAGTGTTTGTTTTTGTTGGAGTTCATTCTATAAGCTTTAATAGGGATTGTCGCTGATTGTGGGATTTATTGTGTCATAGTAAGGGTCAGTTCTCCATTTTGAACACAGTGATAAATGTTTTTTTTTTTCCTCCCCCAAGTTCAGAACTTACTGGTTGGGCTGCAAATCTTCGATTGAAATCAGTACGCCCTTCTCATGTAGACGGGAGGCAGTGTATTTCTGTGAAACTTGTTTACTCTTCTTGGCCTTGTTGGCACCAGGTTTTGACAGCCTGTGTTGAAGATATTGTAAGCATTTATTAGCATACAGTTTAGCGTTCCACGGTTTGATAGAAAAGATAAAAAATGTGATGACACTTACTTGCCCTTGCAGGCCAAGTTGTCCATGCATGTTTTGATATATTGATTGTATGAATCAATCTGCACATTGTAAAACTTGGTCTTTGAATTCAAGGCCGTGTTGGTTTGCTGAAGTTTTACGAGTTCGCATTTTCTGCGTTGGCGATAACGTCTCTGATTACGGATGTCCTGAAATACACACACACATACACACATAAAAAAACATTCTGTTATCACATGTATTTTATTTGGGGAAAATTAACACAAGAATAATGCATTCTTTTAACCTTGGCTACGTCATTGATGAGGTCCTGATAGCGATTCTCCGGATTAACTTTGCCAAGCTCTGCTAATCGCTGCAAGTTTGTCCTTATCTTTTCCTTTTTCCCTTGTAATGTTAAGCTGTCATCCACCACAGGTTTGACCTGCTTTATCTTTTCTGGGGTCTTGGCATCCCGGATGGCCCTTCTCTGCATCACACGCTGGTATTCTGCTTCCTTTAACCAATGGAACACAAGAAAAAATAAGTAAATAAAAAGTGAATCAAAAATGTCCTCAGAACACAGCCAGAACTTGTTTTTCAGTCACAATTGCAGTAAATTTGGTCTAAAAAAACAAATCGAGATTCCCAAATGGTGGTAGGCAATATTACAAGAACAGTCTGATACAATACTGAACAAAATCATTGCCATTGGTTCATGTTAAAATGCAAGACAGATTTATATCTGTCTTTCGGTGTTGGTCCGGTTTGCTCAGGTAAACTGAGAAAGGTATAGAGAAGATATGAATGGTGCTTATTTTGACCTGGTTTGGATTGGCCGTTGTGTCAAGTATCTCAGTCAGAGTCTCTCCAGGCTGGAACCGGATAACATCCACAATCAGCCGTTTGGTGCTAAAAGGATACATTCATCTTTAGACATTTATGGAGCGGCTAAATGACGCCATGCTACACAAATCAAAGCGTTTGAATTTACTTCAGCAGGAGGGTCTTGGCATCCACCTCACTATTGGCCTCACCAGGGACGTCAAATTTATTCGTCAGTGTAAGTGAAACCTCAGTCTTGCCCATTAGCTCCTTGTTGGGGTCACCGGGTGGGAGAGGATTTTCACCTGTTTAAACACAGTGCAACAATGTTTCAGAAACAGCAAGCAGATGTAATATTCTACTATTTTAACTTCTAAGTGTAAAATTCACATCTGTCTGGTGGAAGATGTGTGAGGTTTGTTCGGATCTCAGCCAGTAACTCTACACTCAGCCACTACACAACAACAAGCCAAGATAAATTGGAGCATTATTTCATAAAGTGCATCTGGTGTAAAAACTGTGCCAAACCAATCATGTGAATGACTCGCTCTGACAAACACTGATGGAATTTATTCACGAGACATAATATTCTATTCCTGATGTGTTAATCGTTTATTGATTCATTTTCATAAATATCATGTTCAGTGTTTCCCAGATAACTTTATGAATAACTTCATGATTGACTATGGAATAACTTGCCATGGAAATCAGATTTTCCACACTACAATTTTTTGTTTATTATTATCATAATATGTTCTTCGAATGTGCTTATTGAGCCACTCACCAATGAGAGATTCTACAGTCGGAACCTCTCCCAGGTCCTCCAGCAGCTCATGTATGGGATCATTGTGCTCTGGGGCAATGGCATCCTGGTGATCCAGAAGAAGCTGATAACAAAGTAAGAATAAACACATATGAGTGAAAAAATATTAATTTGTCTCCCATACTATGTATCCACGCAAGGTTTACGGGGATTGCTGGAGCCTATCCCAGCAGACTTCGAGGGAAAGGCAGACTCCACCCTAGACTAAACCTGGTCAATCCAGTCCTCGAAGGTCACTGTGGGTGCAGGTTTTTGTTCCAACCGATCCAACACAGACAGTGTAACTAATTAGATTTCAGATGAAATAAGAAGCACCCGACAGCAATTTGCTGATTGAACTTCTAAGATACATGATTGGTGGAAAGGTTTCCCCTCATGGGTTGGAACAAAAACCTGCACCCACTACAACCCTTTGTGGAATAAATAGCTCGGGTCTGTCCCAGAGCAGGGGTGCGCAAATCGCCCCTTCAAGGGCCACTGTGAGTGCAGGTTTTTGTCCCAAACCGAGCCAGGCACAGTCAGTTTTACCCAATGAGTTTTTATCAGAAAACAAGAAGCACCTGACAGCGATCCGATTGCACTTATAGTATATCAGATTGGTAAAAAGGTGTCTTCTTTATAGGTTGGAACGAAAACCTGCATCCACTACGGCCCTTTGGGGAAGAGTTTGCCCATCCCTGTCCTAAACAGGTCTTCAGTCAACCATAGGGCACAGAGAGACTGGAAATTATTTGCACGTCCAATCATACCACAACCAAGCGGGAATCGATCCCACGCTTGCCCGCACCGTAGTCAGGCAAGTGAACCCTAATACCATCAGGTGCCGTGAAGAAAATATGAATAAGAATTCAATTAATTGTGCTTAGCAGATAAAAGTCTGAGGTAAAGTGGAGGAAATCTAAATTCTTGATGCTTTTTGAAATATGTAGGATATTGTATCAAACTCACTGTGTGTGTGTTTATCATTTCACCAATGGAGATGTAAATGACAGGTTTGGTGACAGTCACCAAATCGGAGTACTGATCCACATTAAATTTATCTTCAAGCAAGGGGACATCACATGCTGTCAAAAAATACCGCCTGTAAAACAAAAAAGAAACAGCATTGCCACATCCATCTAAAAGAAAATACAAATTGCGCAATGGTTCCTCACCTGAACTTTTGATAAGAGTTGCTGAGATATTCATTGATGGGATTCAGGTGGGCATTATCCCCGAGAAACATCTTGTTGGAAGCTGCGTGCTGCAACATCTTTGCTACAGAGCCCAAGTTTCGGCGTTGCTCAGTAGTTAACTGACCACCTGCTGACATCTCAATGATGTCAAAGGCATCTGGGGCAACAATTGCCGGGTTCATGTAACGGTAATACAAAAGGTTCCCCACAATCTGAAATCGTAAAATTCTTCAGTTACAAGGAATTCAGTTCATGCTTTTCCAAATGTTTTATTCAATTCTGATCTTTTTGTTTCATTGAAATAAATGTGCTAATATTCCGAAGGTTTACTGTGGGTAGAAGCAAGAGGAGGGAAAAGCTGTTGAATGTATCAAAGTGCAACTTGAGCAAGAGAGGAGAAAGACAAAGTTAGGGCTCACCTTGAGAATACAGCTAAAGAGTAGCAAGAAGTGGGCCTCAACACTGAGGGATTGGCAAAGGGAAAAAAGGAAAAAAGCCAAGAGAGACAAAAACAAAGACATTATTATGAAATAAGAAGGCCAATAAGAAGAGAACCTGGAACAAGGAAAAGCACCAGAGGACTACACACATTAAATAAACATGGTGATTAAAAAATAGACGTTCCTGGCAGCACCCCCACAGTGGTGAACTTTTTTTTGTCTGATATTACTCTCCAAATTGGAATTAAATGTTGTAATATTATTATTGTAATCGGTTTGAATAGACACTTTAAAAGTAGCAGACAAAGTCATCCAACCTTAAGCAGTTCGTCCTCTGTTGAATCTGGAAATTTCTCGTGAAGGGTGTCTTTAAGGACTTTGGAGATAAAACGCATCCCGTAACTGGAGGACGCAATATTGCCATTTTGAGTCGGATAAGTTTACACAAGTTGAATATATCCTGGTTTGAATCATCGGACACTTACGGAATTTTATCTACAGAGACAACAATGGCAGAAAGGAACTTGTCGGTGACTGCCTTCATGCTCTTGATGGAGGCTTCCAGTCTATTCCGAACTTCTTCATGGGACATTGCCTGCTCAGGCGTTACATCATATGGCAGTTTACTGTGGAAAACGGGAGAGCATGAAAAAAGAATAACGTTATATTTTGTTGATTCTTTTTGAGTGGTTTGCCATGTGACATCTTAAATAAAAGATGGCCCAAGCATTCATCAGCCAGCTTTTGAGGCTGTAGAAGAAAAGAAATTCTCAAGTGATGTAATGGACTGAACAAGTATAAACAAGTCTCAAAAGTTTTAAGATAAACTATAAAGACTTCATGGGTCAAAACAATAAAATATTGTTCTAAGTTGACGATTGTAAGACATGGTTTGGTGAACATACTGGATATTTTTTGTTCTTTATTTATGGATATGTAAAAAAAAATGATAGAACAAAAGTATATTTTGATTAGGTTCTTAGTTTTGAATGTGCCTAATGATGTCGGCACCCGATACCGCTATCGAACAGAATCAGGTTTTGTCACAAGATTGCATCTGATCCAGTAGTCATGTGTTTTCAGTACCAAGCTCTTGGTGCTTTTCGGCTGCTCTAAATCCAGCCATTAGGCAAAAATGTTGGCTGACTGGGACAACTTCTTTTAAGAAGCTAATCATAGTGAGAAAGTATCATAATATTTGTAAACAGAGTATTTCCTAAAGAGGTTGCAGCAGCGCTCACTCCAATAGGTAAAATTGAAATTGGCATATTCTGGTAACATTATTTTTTGTATTATTCTTACTGGTCTAAAAATATGGGCATCAGAGCGACAACAGATCAGTGTTGGCAAAACACCTCGAAAAAAATTGGATCAGATTGAAAGCGAAAAAAAATCTGTATCAGGACATCGCTAATTGTGACAGATTAAACCATTCAGTTTCGTAGAAATGTGATGGCCCAATTTGATTTATCGATAATGTGGTCAACAGGGGAAAACCAATTTTTTTTTAAAATTAAATGGTCCAAAACATCAGAGGGTTGATTAAATAATAATAAACAATGACGTAGAGAATAAAGAATGCAGATTATGAAGACTCTTAAATATGGCTAAAGAATGTCAACACAATGGGTGATATTGAGCACCACAAATATCATGAGGATAACAGTAGACTACATTCGGGAAAAAAAAACAAATGTTGTTTCCCCTCATACTTTAACTTGTGTCATGGAATAAAGACAAATATTATGTATTCATTTGAATTAGTTTGTCTTCTGTATACTAGACTGAGCTACTATACTATAAGTCTCCTGTCGAACTCACCTGGCCTCTCCAGTTTGCATTTCCATCTGGTTGACCCAGCTCTTATAGATGTCCACGGGGTCTGTCTTAATGTTAAGTGATTTGTCATCCATGATCTCCTTTACAACTGGTGCCAAGATCTGTCGCAGTGCATTCTGGCCCCTCGCACCTCGGTGAAAACTTACTACCATCTTTATGACAGTCGGATTTCCTGTGACAATCTCCTTCATCTGGTCAACTTTTGACCTGCAGATAAAGGGGAGGTTATGTTAAAATGTTCTGAGAATTTCCTGAAATTATTACTTTAATTTCATCCATCCGGGCGGCTCGGTGAAAGAGTGGTTAGCGCGTCGGCTTCAAAGTAATGAGATCCGAGGGTTCAATCACAGGTGGGTTCAGACCTCCTTTTGTGGTGTTTGCATGTTCTCCCAGGGCTTGCGGAGGGTTTCTGCGGGTACTGTGGCTTCCTCCCTCATCCGAACTACACGTGCCAGGCTGGTTGTCCCTAGGTATGAGTGTGAGCGGGAATGATTGTGTCTCCTTTTAACCTGTGATTGGCTGGCCACCAATTCAGGGTGTTCCCCGTCTAGTACCCATAGTTGGCTGGGATAGGCTCCGACATCACCAGCCAATAAAACACACCTGAGAGTAACATTTCAACAGAAAACTTTAAGCCACCTTTCACTGTGCCTCTGTGCCTTTGGAAACAATACAACAGTTCTCTAAACAATGACCACAATATCACCACCATCAAAACCCAACTTCACTCCTGGCTCAAATCAATCCATCAAAAGCCTTTATTGTCATCATGCACAGCTGCGTATAACGAAATTGGTGGTGTCACTCCACAAAGTTTGTTTTGCCAGTATAAAAAAACATAAATAAGTAATATAAAAAGTCACATCCAGGCAAGGTAAATTCTAAAATATTGCACAGTCTAAGATATCGCACATTGTTATTGCACACCCCAAAGTTATTGCACAGAAAGGATTGTGTGTCATGCAAGTTGAGAGTCTTGATGGCTGTGGGGAAAAAAAACTGTCCTCAAGTCTATTTGTCCGTGCTTTGTGAGACCTGTAACGTCTGCCAGAGGGCAGCAGCTGGAACAGGTTGTGACCAGGGTGCTATGGGTCCCTAAAAATGTTCTGCTCTGCTGAGGTGGCAAAATGGATGGAGGAAATGAAAGTAATAATTTCAGAAAGCAAAGCAATCGATTACAGCCAACCTCTTGGGAGATTCAGTCTATGGGCTTCCAGTATGGCGTCTAACATGGATACAGTAGCCCTTCCTACTCTACGACTTTCCCATGTCCCAAGTAGAAGAAATGGAGAGTGTGTCCCACCCCATCTTTTAGAGCCAGCCCCGCGACCCAATTTCACCCACCTCAGACAGCGGTTCAGGACTTTGAGTTTGTCGAAGGCACTTGGCGGCCAAGTTTACTCCAAACAAAACTTCAAGACCTCAACGATGAACGGTGGTGAAAAAAAATAGAGAATCTTGAAACATGAAGTGAGTCTGTTGAAGGCACTCGGCCACAGCTTCTTCCAAGCATTGGTTTAAGCAGAAAAAGGCGGTCAAAGAAACATGAAGCATTGTAGTGAAACAGCCAATGAGGGCCCAGTAGAGTGTAGGTAAGTCGTGAAGCGCTATTTCCTACAGAGGATATGACTGGAGTCAAAACAGCTATAGGAAGCCACAAAGGACTAAGCTACAACAGCCGACTCGAACTCAAGATGTCTGTGGCTCAAAAGAGCCCAGAGTTGGAACCCTTCCAAAGATGAGGCCTAGCAAAATCTTCGCTGCTACCCAGGTGAGGTGTACAGGTAAGAGGGCGAAACACCTGTGACCCCAAGATTTTTGGTGACAATGCGTAAAGGTTTCCATAAAGGTTTTCAGCCCGAGTAAGAGCACCCCTAAAATTGTTTTGCATTTTGTATGTTTGAGTAGTTCCAAATGGTGCCAAGATGAGATGTGTTTCCTTAATCAAATTAACCCCAGAAAAAAATGAACAGTTAATGGTTTTTTGCTTTCAGCACCCCAGGCAACTCCTAGCTAAAACTGCTCAAGTTCCGGACACGCCGAAGATTGAGATGTAAAATTAGATAATGGCATGCCAGAATGTTCTGCTGACAAATGGCAGTGTGTGGTTAAAGTAAATTGCACAACACAAATTATGCTTTTTTACAAAAGCACTTCAAGGCTTGGCCATCACATGAATGCAAAAATACTTGAATCAAACAGCTCAGTCATCTTAAGCACCAGCATTCCGAGCAATGCGAGTTTTGAGTTAAGAGGGTAATAAATAAATTTTAAAAAAATACATATATATGCATATGCATATGCATATACACATACACACATACATACACATATACACACATACATACATACATACACACATACATACATACTATATATATATATATATATATATATATATATATATATATATATATATATATATATATATATATATATATATATATATATATATATATATATATATATATATATATATATATATATATATATATATATATATATATATATATATATATATATATATATATATATATATATATATATATATATATATATATATATATATATATATATATATATATATATATATATATATATATATATATATAGTATATATAGTGTTTGAATGAATTATTTGCATTAGCTTGAACATTGTATGGTCTACTTTTTGGGTTTGCTTTAAGGCCAAGTGCTTCCGTGTATGATGAAACAAGGGTCTCAACATAGGAGGACTGATCTGGGATTGAAATCAAGACCCCAAAACTGTGAGGGTGGTTACCCACCTACACTCAGCTGTTTACCATAATATTAGGATTCCTCATTAACTACTCACTTGATTTCCTCCTGCAGAGCAGTTTTAAAAAGCTTAAGCAACAGGTACTCCTCTCTCTGGTTTGAGGCATAATTATATAGGGTGAAGATTACAGAATCCATGAACTTTGTTGATTTATTCTGAGGCATCTGGAAGATCAGCTTGGCGAGATAGGTTGGATTGGTCTGAAAACAGAAAGATGAGTTTGAATATCATTGGAGAATAGAGAGGGTACAAAATTATTCATGTCTTTCATTGTCAGTTTTTATGTCAAC
Source organism: Stigmatopora nigra (assembly GCF_051989575.1). Classification (NCBI taxonomy): domain Eukaryota; kingdom Metazoa; phylum Chordata; class Actinopteri; order Syngnathiformes; family Syngnathidae; genus Stigmatopora; species Stigmatopora nigra. The sequence continues at coordinate 1,117,327 of NC_135510.1, read as the reverse complement.
ACAACGACCGATATTTTCCCATTGTTAATGTGGCAAAAAACGGAACAAAAAGAAAAACTTTTGAAGAGAGTATGAGTAAAAATGCATCCATGGGAAACTTGTAAATTTGAACATATCATCTGCCAACATTCAAAGTGGTTCTGATTCGCCCAAAAAGATCTTAGTTATTGGCTAAGCATTGGTGGAGGTGGGGCAAATAGAGCCCGGGAGAAGAAAGGTATATAAAATTAAAACAAAATTAGAATTAGGTTTCGTGTAAGTTTAAATAAAATTTATTTTTGAGTGTGTCTGTATTGTAATCCAAGTTTGTTTAAATTTGTTTATGTTATGTTACAAGCGCATTACTGTGCAAAAAGTCTAGTTTAGTACTATTAAACACCATCTGTTAATTGATGGCGAATTAGAAAAATAAAAATGTTTTTCCATTCCAATATCCTGTTTTTGGTGTTTTTTTCAGGGAGTTGGAACCAATTGATTTGTTTTTAGTGCATTTCTATGGGAAAAGTTGCTTTATGATACGGGTAAATAGACATATGAGCTCAGTCCTGGAACACATTAAGCTCGTATCTCAAGGTACCACTGTATTTGAACATGGGTGTATGAGGCCCGGCACAGACAAAAACTGTAACCAACCCATCATTCTCAGGAAAATTTGCAATGCAATGACTTGAATTATGAGCCATACTATGACATTACCTGTAAAAGGTAAAAGAGGTTCTGGTAAGCTTCTAGTTTGACCCTCTTTTCCTTGCTTAGTGCCTTTAGACCACCTCTGTGTTTGTTCATCATCATCATGTCTGACAGCTGACCCTTGTTTTTCTTGGTCAGTTTCTTGCTGTGTGACACCACCTCCTGCAGGGTGATTTTGTTCTTCACCAGCAGACCAATCTTGATATCCATCAGATTCAGGTCGTTCTCCAGCTGCTGATTGGAGCGGATGTTGGTGATCACCTCCTCACGGAGGCGCATGAGCTCTAATTCTTCTTGGAAGTCCTGATCACTGTGATCCAGCAGATGGACAAACTTCCTCAACACCGCCATTGGAGGATTTTCAGCATTAACTGTTTAAGGGCAATTTCAAGAAATTAAAATCAAATCAAAACAAAACCCAGCATTTCATAAAATCAGGATTTTTATCTTACTTAGCGTCTTGTAGTCATCCCGGGCTTTGTTGGCTCTAATGAAAGCCTGAATCTTCACCACATCTTTAATCTATTGTGAAAATATGTATCACAATACCGCTCAATAAACATTGTCATTGACAACACACAATCCAATTTAAATTACATAGGTAGGGCATATTAAATAAAACTCCACCCAAACACCAAAAAACGACCAGTAAATGTTATCTGGTATAGCGGGAAAACATGTGACATAAGTAGAATGTGATCCGTTCATTCATTCATTCATTTTCTGAACTGTTTATCCTCAAAAGGGTCACGGGGGCGCTGGAACCTATGCCAGCTGACTTTGGGCACTAGTCGGGGGAGGCCCTGAATTGGTGGCCAGCCAATTGCAGGGTCCAAGGAGGCGGACAACCATTCACGCTCACACTCATGCCTATGACTTTTAAATTCTAAGTGTGGCTCTCAAGGAATAATGTTTGAAAATATGAATTGTTTATGGCTCTCTTCGTCAAAAAGGTTCCTGACCCCTGATTTAGCGTGTTCAACCAGCTTACAATGCATGTTTTTAGGAATGTGGAACCAAACCGGAGTATCCAGAGAAAATCCACGCATGCCTGGAGAGGACATGCGAATTCCACACAGGAGGACTGACCTGGAATTGAACCCAGGATCCCAGAACTGTGAGGCGGACGTGCAAACCACTTAACCGCCGGGTCGCCCCTCTGTCATATGAACCATTAAATAGAAAAAACAACTAGATAAAGTACTGCAACATTAGCTGGTCGTTATAAAATGATATATTTCATTACATTGTTTATTTTTTTTACCGACAATATTATTTGTATAATAATATTAGAAATTTGCACTGCAACAAAACGAATTAAAATTGAAAACAACACACACACACACACACACACATATAATACTCACATGATCATTGAAGTACTTGAGGCGATCTGTGTACTTCTTACGAGCTTGATGCATTCGAACCATTGATTGGATCTGAGAGACCAAACAACAAAACCTCAGGTATAAACTTTAGTTTTTGCTTCTGTGCTTGTGTTGCTATGGAACGGGTTGACTTTACCTTTACAGCATCGTCACTGTGGTCTTCCAGGTATTTCTTACGCTCCTGGAATTCTTTCCTCTGTTTGTAGCCTTTCCAGTGAGCCTGGACAAAAATGATCAGTGAGCTAGTTCCATTATGGCTGAGTCATAAGGCAACAAAATGAAATAACATAATTTACATTTTTTGTATGGGATTTTGACGGCATTTATTGCAAGACATGGCGATATAGATTGTTTCTCCTTGGAACGTATAATTAATAAAATAATTGAGTTTTTGTTTTGGGCAATGTTATACAGTAATGTGAGTGTGCACATATTAAAAACCTTTGATCTTACCTGAATTTTTGTAACAGCTGGATCCTGTGATTTTAAGAAGTTCATCCGTTCCTTAAGGCTTTTCCTTACAAGGTATCCACGGCAACGAGCTTGCAGTTTGGTAATGAGAGTTTCGTTTGCCAACCACAGCTGCTCTCGATTGTAAGCTGTGGTTACCCCTGACACTACAGACTAAAGGGGCATTTAAAAAAAATAAAAAAAAACATTTGTTCCAAACAGCTAAATTTATGCAATGCTGCATTCGCTCAACATACCTGAATGTCCTCCTTATTGAGTTGTGTGTTATTTTGTATGAACCCTTCTGGTTCCACCCAGGTACCCTCATTAGTATTCAGGTTGTAGTAGTAGTTGTGTCCACCTTTCACCCAGTGTTGTACCCACTCACTGCCGTTATCACCTGGATAATACAGTACAATTTGAGCAAGCTGTTAGACTGAGATGCAATCAACGCCATGTTATCAATATACAGTGATGTTCTCACCATCTTTTGTTTTCTCTTCTTTAGCTTTAGCAAGATCATCTTGGTAGGTCTGCCCACATTCAGGGGTGACTCCATAAAGTCCTGCACCAGGGTGGCGCAGAGCTGTGACAGTCTGAGCTGCATCACCATTATCCACCGCCACATTGATGTCGTGGATAGACTGAGAGACTGTTGACATAAACAGAACATAAAGAAAACAACAGCATATTATTGCAAAGTTTCTTTTGAATTGAAATGTATGGAGCATAAAAAAATGTGTGCTTACACAACAATGCGTCCTTTGTGTCCTGGTTAGCCTTTAGAATAGCATCCTGTATCTCATCCAGCCAAAGCACAGCAGAAGGATCTTGTGTCTCCTGGATTGATATTAAAAATTATACTGAGTGTGCAAATGTGCTAAATTAACTGACTTTTTGGATCTCAGTTTCATACAATGTCCATTGATTATTATTAACTCTTTATCGAGCGCTCATTTCACTCATTGGCTGCCATTGACAGAGCAAGGCTTCCAATCCATTGAAAGAGAGCGTATGGCCTGCTAGTTAAATTAGACTGAAGTTTTAGGATGCCTAAACATATGAAGGTTCAGCACTGATGATCTCATTTAGATTTAGAACAACAAAAAAAGAGTTAAAAAAAAACTGGAACCCAACTGCACGATCTTATTCCACATTATCAGATACAAATGCAAAAGATGTGGAAAAAAACAGCAGTAGCTAACCTTACACCCTTACACCACAAAAAAAGCTCAACCAATGTTTCATTTAAGATAAGCAAAGAAAATTAACACATAATGCTGTATATGACACCAAGTTAAGAATAGCAATAAAGTCACACCAATACATAGTACATTGTAGTAACCCTTAACTATATCCAGGTGGCGCACCGTTTTACTATACAAGCCCTCAGTCACAGCCACCTCATCCTGTTTCTGCGCTCACCCTTCATTTTGTGTTGCAGGGCGGAGAAGGGGAGGTGTGTGCACTTGACGAAGGGGCGGGTAAGTCAGACTGATACCTGATCTCAAAACTTCATGAAGGGGCAGGCAACATATGAAGCAGATTGCCGCTCAATTCCAACAAGCTCAAGCTTTGCAGAGGTTACCGTTAAACCTGATTAGTGATTGCATATTTCCGGTAGTTGTTTTAAACAAAATGTGCAGGAGTTGAGTAATGACTGCAGGATAAGGGTGTGGTTGCCTGAGCAGTGAAGGGATTGGCGCAATAACTCCAGTGCGGAATATTAAAGAGTACCAACTAATGTCATTCGACTAAAGAGGCAGTGAACGTTGCAAGGGCTGGAAATATTTTTCATGAATTTACTACCTTCATGATCTTTTCTTCATTGGAAGTCAGAAGCTGTTTTCTGGGGGGTTTCAGTTAGTTTTGTAAATCATTATAAATCTGGGGACAAACCCATTTCAAATAAGCACAGAGAAAAGTCTCTAAGGCTCAAACTCAAAGTGACCAATCTGTGACAGAACTACGTATATCAATTTAAAGAAAAACTAACTTTATAGAGTTGTTAGTCATCTGGGTAGGGAGGAACAAAACTTCTTCCTGTTTGTCGAGGCTCTACCAACATCCAATCACACTTTCTGTCGCTTTAACGGTTTTCTACAGAGGTATTGAGGAAAAACCGCATGTTGTTTCATCTCATCTAACCTCAGTTCACCAACCTATCAACAGTTTGATTGTAGCTTTGATTCACCATGCAATCTCCAATCTAACAATATACGCTTTGACTGTACCAATGTTATTTTTATGATCATGTTACTACGTAAAAAATATAAAAGTCAAATAAATTTAAAAAAAAACCTTTGCCAATAAGTCCAGCCAATCAAAAGTAGTATCCAACTTTCTGTCCCTTTATGGAAGTAAGGTTATAAAAGCCTGTACTTGTTATTTCCTGTCAAAAAAGGTATGGAAATAGTTCCTTTTCGGTCTTTGTTGTATTTGTCAAGCATCCCTATTTTAGTTTGTGTGTTTGAGTGAACGCTGGTGTTTATATTTGGCAGAAGACTGGGCATAATCCACGCATATAGCCCAAATGAATAACTTCACTACTATTATTTCCTTATTTTCTCGAGGGAGGAGGAGTTGGAACATACAAATTTGAGTAATTTAATGTAGTTAGGAGGGGATTTTCCAGAATAAAATCTAATTATACGTCATTTAAATGCTCAGAGGTGTTAATCAATTTCATAACTACTTAGGTGAACAATTTCTCATCAGTGTCGGAGAACCAAACCAAATATAGTGTGCATATGCAAAACCAAAACACACAACGGTTGTGAGTCAGAGCTGTTTTTGGATGGCTATCAAAGATTGCACTAACACACCCAAAGCAAGGTATCTTGTGAAACACGTGTTCAGGAAGTGATGGGACTTGAGAAGAGATGACCACAGAATTACATCATCCGCTTGCACGAGTCATGTGCTGTGCATAACACTGAGTCAAATGGGGTTGTCTGCAAGCATCATGTGCCTGTAAATTCTGTGATCAACCGTTCACATACATCTATTTATTCCCCAGAATGATTCCTTTTGGTGAGTAACACAGCAGGTAGCACTAATGAGGTCTATTGTTTTATGCAAGAGAAGTGTTACGTAGAAAACATTTCATGTGATAACGGTAACCTTATCATGTAAACAACTTATTTGAATATACAGTGGTACCTTTACTTACAAAATTAATTGGTTCCAGAACTTTTTTTGTAACTTGAAAATGTTGTAAGTAGAGGTGTACTTTATATGTAAATTCTCTAATTTGTTTCACGGTTCTCACACAACTACCAACAAAACCCTTTAAAATTAGTAAATGTGTCCTAATTTTGTATAAATGACGAGATGAAACACAAAAAAAATGAGAAAATGATAAGGACATATTTTATTATTATCTTAAAATTAATATAATGGCTAGAAATCCCTGCGCAGCTGAAATAGTTCCCTCCGTGGCCGTTATATTGGGAGAGCCCTTCCTACTAGGGCCGAAAGCTGTCCACTTTGTAGTCCTACATACATTTTAGACTTTTACGGGTACCCTGTGGGTGTGTGTGTGTGTATACATTTTTGTGTTTGTTTAAAATGTTAATGAAAATATTTCCCTTTCAGTGTTAAGTAAATTTGTGTCCATGGTTAACTTACATGAGCTTTCTCCCTGCGGGCCTCCAGCAGTTTATCATGGTAGTGCTGAGCCACAAATGGGTCTACATCTGTAAGCTTCGCAGGAGGGTTCTGCAGCGCGGCCAGGGTCTTCATTTGATCTCCTTCATCCAAGGCTTCATTGATCAGTCCAATAGCTGCAATACCTGTAAATGCAGTTATTTTCCATTTATACGTTAAGATAATGAATCGGTCTAAGTTTGATCTGAAAATGATGTCTATGTTTTGTTTGATGTGACGAGTGTGTTCCTTACGTTCATGCTCCTCTTGCACAGACATATTGACCTGATCAATACAGGCTTGTATGTCATTCCACGTGAGATAATCACAGCCTTCCTCTCTGGCAGCTAACTTAAGACGAATCAACTCATCCATGTACCTGACGCACAATGGGAAAAAATATATATTTAGACGCTATCTGATAATACAACTGTATTATAGCTTTTATAAAATTGATATCAGTGGTCGGTACAAACCTTTGTGCGTATTCAGGCTCCACGTTACTAAGCCCTGTGATGGAACTAGACAGTTGTCTCCATAGAGTGTCTCGGTCTCCAACGTCAATGGCCTCATTCATCAAAACTACCGATGACAACATCTCAACTGCCACAAGAAGTTCTGGATGGGATAGGGAGCACTGTAGAATAGACAAACGGAATTTACTGCACTGTTTATATGTCAACCGAGGGGTAAGATGAAATTTCAATCACACGTAGGAATTTTTAATAAAACTTTTTGAACCAGCAAAATAAAGTTTGATATTTCAAGCATTTATCATTTTAAACTACCATTAGGTATAATAAGCATCTAATCTTAGTCAACCCAGTTGTTGGTGAGGGAGGCTTGGAGATTTATAGAAGTTTTTCAACTGCTTCTACACGGCAATGAGAAAGGTTTCTAATTGCTTTGCTAATGCTATCCATCTATTTTATCTTACTGACTACCAGTAGTTCAAATTTGTCCTCTGTAGAAGAGATTTGTAAACCTAAATACATCCCATCGCATGAACTCCTTTTGTGCTTTATCGAGGACATTCCGAGCTTTCCAATGATACAAAATTTATTTTGCAGTATTCCAATTACTTCACATAGACTGGGGAATTTTAAAATAAATTTGATTGGACAACATTTTTGTGCTGGTAGTCAGAAGGATATATAAAATTTGTTTCATGAGTTGCAGGTGGACAATTTGAGAGAGTAATCTGTACAAGAGGCAGTTTCAGGGCATGCATTAAAAAACAACCTTTTAGACTCACATTAATATCTATTGAAAATTGTCTGTCCTCAATTATGGGGCATGTATATTTTGGCAAACTCTACCTGGATAGGTAGGAAATTATAATGATACATTTATATTAAGGATGTGTGTACGGTATCAAAGATTGGAATAGTGTTTAATTTTTATTGTAAACAAATCAACTAGGAGACCATGATAAATACTATATAAAGTGACATGGAATAGGTGTCTTATAGGTGGAATAGGTTCTTTAGGACAATTGCTACTGTAAACCTTGGTTCTACTGCGTGTTATTGCAACGTTTCATTGTATGTACCTCGGGGCTTTGCTGTTGCAAGCTAGCCAACTCTCGCTGGTAAAGATTTGCAGCACTGGGATAGACTTCAGGAAGTTGAGCGTCAGGGTTCATCAACTCCTTTACGGTGTTCTCTGCTACTCCTTCCCGAATGGCAAAGTTGATACGTTCCACTGCTTTTAACACTACCAACGAAAACAGTCAATTAAAATGAAAGAGTTCTTATAAAGAGCCTTTTTTTTAAAACAAGTCTACATTTTCCAGTTTATAAAAAGACACGATGCTACTAGAAACATTTTCAGGGATAATGTATACATATTCTGGAAAAAAGAAATTGTAAAAAAATCAGATTAGTCGGTTAAGCCAGGCCATCTAAATAAACAGTGTTTTAAAGTAAATCTCATTGTGTTCTCAACAGCTCTTATTTTGATCGGAGCAATAGGGTAGAACCACGTAGGAATTTTATAGGAAATATGGTGATCTTGCATTATCTTGAAGGAACTATAGCGTGGTAACCCTTGAATGGATACCACACTCTGTAATAATGCTTTTACTAAAATCTCAGTTACAATTCCATACAAATGGGTCGCATGCTAAAAATGTGGTGTGTCAAAAGAAGATTCAAAATGATTTAGACTTGTGATTGGGTGTACATACTTTTTAAGTAGCTTTCTGCTAAGTCATTAGCCAGAACGACGCCAGCCTGCAGCTCATCCTTAGTTAGTGCTAGGCCTGGAGATCCCTAATAAGAAAATAATTGAATAAGACTACATCAGCAAGACAGAAACAAAAAAAAATCAGCAGTTTCAACATGCATCCTACCAGTTCTTTGTTCTCTCTGTCAGCCTGGAGTTGTTTCAAGTACCAGCCTTTGTTCTGGGCCAGCAGGTTTTGAATGCCCATGGCCTTCAATGCCTCGTATAATTTATCCGCATCCCCGCTAAGCAATGCCTGTTCAGCAGTACTTAATGCTTTATTCACTGTTAGGCAAAACACAATGAAACTTCACGATACATCCAAACAAAAACCATGGATACGTTCAGATTGACTAATTACCATTGACGTTGTTAACATTGCCCTGGATTTCAGCCTGGGTGAGAAGCTCGTCATAAATATCTCTCTCAGCGGCAACATTTTCCATTTGCTGTTTGACCCAAAAAATAAAATAAATTATAATTAATTCTTTATGTACTTCTCTGCCCTAAATTCAGTATACACAGTTTAGCATGGAGGTACACACACAAACAGATATGAACAGAACTACAATACCCAAAAGGAAGTATAATTGGTAGTGCACAGAGGTGAAAAATACAATAAATGTAAACCTAGCATGGTTTTGTATCACAGCAAACTACACACTCAACAACTCCTGCATCTTAAAGTGAGTCTTTTTAATATGAGACCCACTTCAATCTGTATCAAAATACAAACCTTTATTTTGTCTCCCTATATTTTGTAATACCCCAAAACATATTCCTCACAAAGGCGCTTTCCTATTCCTAGGTTTCTCGTTGTGCTTTAAACGCCCAAACTCTAAAAATGAGCTTACTTACCATGTCAACAACTTATTTGAATATTCAGTCGTAACTCTACTTGCAAAATTAATTGTTTCCAAGACTTTTTTCTAACTTGAAAATTTCGTAAGTAGGTGTACTTTATATGTAAATTCTCTGATTCGTTCCACGGTTCTCACACAACTACCAACTGAGCTCTTTAAGATTGGTAAAAGTGTCCCAATGTTGTATGAAAGATGTGAGGAAACACAAAAAGGAGAAACAATGGGAAATTATTTATTAATGTATTAAAATTTTAAAAAAGGATATAAAAATGTGCCCTGTGCCACTGAAATATTTCCCTCCGTGGCCATTGTAGATGCAATATTTGTGCTTTTCCACCAGGTGGCGGTAAACCCCCGTTCTACCAGACTCGAAAGCCGTCCACTTTGTAGTACATTTAAGACTTTTATGTGTGCTCTGTGAGTGTGTGAAAATATGTGCTACGTTGCATTTGTAGTTTTTCATCGCGTAACAACGGAATTTCTAAATAAAATAACGAATATGGAAATGCATTTCTTTTTGGGGATTTCCTAACTTGGATCTTTTTTGTAACTTGAGTCATCCATTTGCATATAAAAAAAATGTCGCCTGAAACTTCCATACCTAGAGGCATTTGTACGTACATAACATAGGAAGATATAATTTCAAGAAATAGACTCTAGTCATGGGTTCTTGAACATTTCACATGATAAAACCTTAAAAGTACTCGTACGACCATAGTGGGGAACATTAAACAGTGTATTAGGCCAAAATGTTCCCCAAAAAAAGACAAAGGATCCAATTATCTATTCCTTTATGCCACTATTTAAACATTAACACAGTGCTGAGAAATATACGGTTAAATGATAATGCACTTGAAAAAGCACTACTGCAATTATCCAATGGTTTAAAGTGCTTCATGATTGAGATGAGGCAAAATGGGAAAGTGCTTTATTATCGTAAACTGTACAGAAAAAAAACTGAACACTGCACAGATGATGTCACCCCGGCTCCAACGTGAAGCTTGCTTTAGAGTGGCGCCATGACAAAAGCCATGCTTTCCTCCAATTTCATGAAGCCCATACTTGGGAGTATTCGAGCGGTACACCTTCTTTAGGTCACTTAATGGGCGGGAGCATTGAGGCGTCGGGCTGCATAAATATTCCAAAATATCCTGGAAATGCAAGTGCCCCGAACCTCCTCATGATTATTTATTTATTATTTGTTTTTTTTTTTAGATTAGCAACTACTTAACAATTGTGGTATAAAATAATTCAACCCCAAGTGCAAATTCTTAGTTTGAACCAGGCTCAAAACTGTTTTTTAGAAGGTAAATTCGGGCATTGAGTTGCGAGTGTCAATGGTAACTGCTCACTTCAATAACACGAGGCAGCCTATATCAAACACTTCTGGGCCTTCATTTTCTAAGAAGGCAAGTTGAGGCTCACTTATTTTGTAAGTACCTGCCTCATCGTTCTTCCCCAATGCACACCAATAACAGAAGTACTGAAAATAAATGTTGGGAGTTTGCAACTTCCTAGTTTTTAACTGAACCGCATCAAGCATACAGTATATATGTATATAATGCAGCACTGTTTAAAATTGTACATTGCTTTAGTACAGAGGTGGCCAACTCTGGTCCTCAAGAGCCCCTATCCAGTCTGTTTTCCACGTCCCCCTCCACCAACACACCTGAATCATCGGTATGTACCTTCTGGACAACTTCCTGATGAGTTAATCATTTGATTCAGGTGTGATAGAGGAGGGAGATATGGAAAATAAACTGACCCTTCACACTCACATTCACAACATCACTAAGTCGGACTTGATTCCACGCCGCCTGCATTGTAGTCTACTACTCCACTGACTTGATTATAAAATCATAATATTCAATTTCATGTAGCTCAGCTGCTTTGTGGGTAACTTCCGGCTATTTCACAATTAATTTTATATTTCATCTTCGTTAGTCCTTGTGTTAGTTGAAAAAAAAATCCAGCCGGCATTCATATAAGACATTACTAAGAAAGTACGTATATTGTTAAGTCATACCCTTTTTCGTGAGTTGGCCACCTTCACTCCTTTTGCCTGGTATAAGGTGTTTTGATATTGAACTGCAGAGTTGGAGTCTAAGTTGACTAACATGGCATTGGGGTTTTGCATTGCAGCCATTGTGCCCTCAGGGACGCCTTGGTCGACAGCCTCATTGATAGCAATCACAGCAGCGTGCACTGAAGGTGAAAGGAGATGTCTGGTTAGGAAGTGGCTTCACAATAATCAAGAAGGGCTTACTTTGAGTTTTGTTTATAAAAGAAAAAAAACATACATTAAAAATTAATATGATTATAAGTACTGCTTTTTGCATGGTGGTTTCCCATTTGAAAAAAGAACAATGTGATCCCTACTGCATTGTCATCTTGTTCACTTGAATACATCATTATATTTAACAGTGTCCTCACAGGTAAGTAAAAGTAATGACCCTTGATAAAGCAATAATTTCAATTTATTGTAGTAGATTGTGTGCTTGGGGCATATTTTGTTTGATGTATATTGATCCACAAACTGATATGTATATACACAAATATACATATATATATATATATAAAAATAATATAAAATATATATACATATACCCATCTTTTAAACATGGTAAATCAGATTCGACCCGTGACATACGAGCGAGTAACTCTTACATGCAGCTTCATCCACTGAAAGCTCATTGGCCAGAATGCCGCCAATCTTGCTGAAGGCAGGCATCTGGATTCCATACTTTTCTAGCTCACTCTTCATGTTGTTGATCTCTTCCTCTACAAAAGAGATAAAGGCAAAACCACATGGGACATGGTAGGAAGCTGAGAGACTGAGAAGACAGACTTGTGTGAGAATGTACATGCTGGCTGTGAGGCTGATTGGAGCACTAACTCCAAACACAGGAAAATCCCTCACAGTTACTATCTATCACATTGCCAGAAGCTCTTGCACTTTGGTTTGCTGGAAAACATTAAAATCCAACTCGGCGGATTTCGGCCAATAAGCGCAGTCTACAGATACATTCAACATGTACATGTCAACAGTGCCAACGTGGCCAACTTAACAGAATCACAGACAGAAGGAGGCTTGTTTGTAGGTTTACAGTCTTACCAGTGAAATCTACTTTTCCATAGAGATCCTGGATCTGTGGGGCGAGGCCCAGCTTAAAAAGGTACAGGCTATAAAAGGAAGAAAGAAAAGATTTAATGCACGCAAGACAACATTTTAAATGTCTAAATACTAGAGGGGAAAAAAATAGCAGCCATCTCATCACCAGAGCAGCATGTTTAAGTGGTTTGTATTGGACCAGTATGAACAGTGTCACCACTAACACAATTGTTAAGTCATGTACATTGATCACACAAACTTTGACAAACAACATTGGCTGAAGACTGGTTGTCACAAGTCAGGATACATTCATTGGTTACACTCACAATGTTATTTTATTGTTTTTAATGATTATTTAACCCGAGATGCATACACTCATAAATGACCCCAAGGTTATTCTGAATGTATTGGTTGGTCGTCCAAGAACAAAACAGAACTGCTTTGGCGTTCTCATACCAGAACAGCAGGTCCTTTATGAAGGTAAATGTAAACAGTTTTGGTTCAGAAAATGTTCATAAAAGCCCATGTGTATATACTGCCGACATATTTTAGACATGGGACAGTGGCCTACAGTTAGCTGGAATCAGTTAGGAAAAACAAGAGTCACTACAAATCAGTGAAAATGCCCCTTTTCATTCTAATTGCCATAATGGTTGGTTAAGAAAGGAAAATAATTGAATAGCTCAAATGTTCACAAAATCTGTCATTTGGGGGAAGTAGGAGACTTCTAAGGAATTTTTGTCCCGGGGACAGTCTCTAACACAGACGGCAGAAGAAACACAGCGGCTAGGGCTCTTTTTGGAGGAGAGAACAAATTAGCCCATGATTCGGAATAAAATAAACTGAACATGTGTCTAAGAGTATTCTCTGATGAGATGGAATCCTACTGTACAACAGGGGGCTCAACAACTAAGGGCCAAATACTTCAGTAAACTCATTGTTACTTTGAGTGATTTTGTTTATCCATTGAAAGACTCCCATTGTCTGCCCTCTTAAAAATGTTGCTACACTACATATAAAAGTGATTATGTGAACACAGTAAACACTAGAGCTTTTGGGGCTTGTACAGGTAATGGCATCATTATTGTCAATAAAGCGTTGTTTACCTTGATAGAAACCAAACGGAAAAAAAATAACTAATGCATATAACACAGTGGAAATCAAATTACATTTTCTGATGTCCTATGCCCAAAGACCAATTGGGCATAACTTTGAAATAGCAACAGAGGAAGAATAATTTCAAAACGGAGGGGTAAGTACCTTAGTGCGTGTATGCAGTAGATACAGCGTGGCATATTCTTTCTGTCATAAATGTCTGTAGTTTCGGGGTAGAAGATCTGAAACGGGCAAAGATTCAGGTAATGTAGTAAATTATTAAAGTATGAATCAGCGTCCAAGATAATTTCTTATGTTCTCTGTCATTAGTATAAAAGGGAAAGGTGATAAAAATATTACTCTGGGCTATGTATGAAAATATTTTAACGAAACAATAAAGTTATTTCCCTGAACTTTCATGGTTAACTGTTCTAGGATGTACATAAGGTAGAGCTGAAAATGCAGCGTCAATAAGAAACTGTCATTTTTCTTTCATTTTAAAGCAACATGCCTTATGTAATTTGAGGAGATTGTATCGTTGTAGGTAACAAAAACAAATAACACCACACTCACCTTTGGCAGCCCCTTCTCAGACATGGCATTGAGCCACTGGATTACGTTATCAGTGTGTCTGAAATGGAGTCCTGTTGCCTACAGGAGAGGGGGTGGAGTGAAAAAAAAGAAGTGAATAGTTGGGCAATTGGTGTAGGAAATTCATGCTCCATTGATTGAGCAAGATGCTTTCAGGATCTTACAAAACAAACAAACAAAAAATGGAAAAATATAGGGCCATAAATGCATTGTATTGTAGTTGAGGCATCAAGGTTGCATTGTAATAAAGCAAGATGTTTTCAATACTTTAAAATGATCAATAAAATGTTTAAATGAATAAAATCAAAATAACATGGTGTAGAAGGCGATAGCACATTTGCTTCACACTTCTGCGATGAAAGAATCCCTCCGTGGTGGAATTTGTTCTTCCTGTATGGAGTGAGCACCTTCTCCCGGCACGAGTGGGTTTTCTCATGGCACTTCTCCTACATCCCAAAACCTGCTGATTCAACCCAATAATTGTCCATTGGTTTGAGTGTGGGCATGAAAGGGTGTTCGTCCCATTCTGCCTGCGATTGGCTGGCATTCAATTCAGGCTTTTACCTATTCAGAAATTGATGATACAATTTCTGAATAGGTAAAAGCAATTTAAAAACTCCAGCCAAGTCACAAACAATACGTAAACTCACAATCAACTTTTATTTCCTGTCTTTGTGTTCAATGTGGCCACCTGCAGCAAAGGCAACATGAATGTGATGAGAATAATGACAAAATGATGAGTCATGCCTAATAAACTCCATAAAAAGCAAGCACCACAACAAACTAACTAATTTCCGCAGACCCACAAAAACAAGACTGTTTGCTAAGGACTCCCTAGTCTGAGGGTAAACAAGAAATGAACTAAAAATTGCCAAAAAAATGAGATATTTACAATGGACTTATAGCAGGCAACTCAACCATTTGTACAAAACAATGGACTTAGGTAATTGTCGTGATGCTGGGAAAACGATAAAAGCCTTCAAGAACAGTTCTGGCATGTTCATTCAGCATCCGGAAACAGATTGATGTCAGAATATTATTATAGCAACTTTCATAGACGCGCTTATGCATGATTCAAACAGATTGTTTTCTTTAATATTCTGCATTTACTGTAGCATTCAGTCTCTGGATGATTGTTTACTGTGCTCAACTCTAATGGATTGTCCAGCAGGATTAAAAATTCTACTACATGCAACATGGGACAACAGGACATTCAAATAACCCAGGAATTGGAATCCTGTCCTGAAGGGCCGCTGTGGGTGCAGGTTTTTGTTCCAATCGATCAAGCACAGAGTTTAGCCAATGAGTATTCTGCGGAAACAAGAACCACCTGACTGAAGTCCACTTATTGGACACCAGATTAGTGAAAAAGGTGTCGTCTTGATGGGTTGGAACAGTTGGTGATAGTTTTCCCGCCCCTGAAACAGAGGGCGGCCCGGTTGGCTTGACTAGTTAACGCGTTAGCCTCACAGCCCTGGAGTCCTAGGTTGAAGTCCAGGTCGGTGCTCTTGTGCGGACTTTGCATGTTCTGCGTGGGTTTTCTCCGGTTTCACCCCCACATTCCAAAAACAAAAAATGAGGTTTTCCTAAGATTGGACCTATTATCCATACACAAAAGTAGTATTTTCAAAATGTATAAAAATAAAAATAAAAAAGTGAAATGCAATGTTTCAACTGTGGTTTCCAATCTGAAAAAAATTGTGGGCATTGCTTAAAAAAAGTAATGCGTAAACAACGTAAGCCCTGGTGCAGCGTGATTACTATTTTTTTTAAGGTTTTCCTTTTTCTAAAAGGAAGTTTTGTTTAAAAAGAAAAACATTGTTAGATGTAGATAAAGCCTCTTCTCATGCCACTTAAGCTCTCAACTGGCTTACCGAGTGAGACAGAAACTAAGTGTAAACCCTAGTGTCAATCATTTAGAATCAATATTCTCGCTGTGCACACACACCTCTTTGTCAAAAGGCCTAACGAATCACAATGTCCTGATGTATATATTTCTCAGCCAAACTGTTCCGGGTCTGGGAAGACCTGTACCATGTGCCATTCGCAGTGGCTGACTACCAATTGACATTGAATGGGAGCCGATACCAATCACAATGGATTGGACGTCCATCACTCACAATAGCGCTGAAACATGATCATTCATGGCCACCCCTACTATTTCAAATGGATTGGACATATATTGTTGTTAATGGTTAACAATGAAGAAATCAGTTTTAATTGAGTAACAAATGATGAGATTTGGGGGGAAAAAATATCAATTTTGCCAAGATAGCACATTACAATCTTTTTCCCAATGTGTGGAGTAGGAGTAGCACTCTATTGAAACACTAATTTAGAGTCCAAGGTTGAAAGTGTCTCGTCTGAGAAGTCATTTATTTTATTAATTTTCACACCAAAAACTCACTCTGTTCATGTGTGAACTAATGAGTATGAGACCGGTTCATCAGTTTGTGTTTAACTTTGGACGTCCTCTTCAATTGCTAAAAAAAAGGTTATCTTATCAACTCCCTTACCCTGCAAATGAGTCGAGCCGCTACTCTACTCATTTGCAGGGTTAGGGAGTTGTCAAGATGCCTGTCTGTACACTACAATGTATTTACTACATTTAAATGTAGTGTCATGGTAGTGAAATTTACAACACCATAATGAATGCCATAATGCTCAAATATACATGTTGCCATTACCTTGTAACGTGTCTGCTCACGGTCATAGATCTTTTTAAGGGAGACAGTGCGTGGTGCGAAGAAGTTGCCGAGTTTGGCCAGATAAACTCCATTACGCAGGCCCTCCTCTAGTTCTGTAGTAGGGGGCAGCTCTTCATCCAAACAGGCCTCCATCCATCTAGAAAGAAAGTTACAATGCAGGAATCATATATTGATGTTCATTTGACTGAACTGCAGGTAACATTTATTTAAGTAAAAAAGGGGTGTATGACCAGACACATTCGGTTGAAGCTACTATGAAACTCAATTCATACACCATATTTTCACACTTTTAGGGCACACTTAGAACTCTAACATTTTCCCCAGAGTGGACAGGGCGACCATGTTCAAGATTCTGTAGATGTCGCTGTATGATGCTGACCGCTTGAATGTCTGGGTGCTTTTTTTGCTGATGCGCTATATTTATATGATGTGGACGTCCAGCAAGTCCGGCAAATGAACACCAAGCTTGCTGTCATTCCGGGAGCCTTGACGGAGAAACTACAACAACATTGCCATAAACAGAGCATTCAAAACAAATTCAATCATCATTTTTGTTTGTTGCAAATACGGCTTGTATGCAAGAAAATATTTTAAAGTATTCAAAAACAATAAATATTTATTGAAACCAATGTGAAGCATGCAATTATGTCATGTGGTGGCAACCATGGAAACATATTAACTCAAAATAAAATTATCAGCAACTCCACAGGCAGACTTTGCATGTTAAAATGATTTTGCACGCTTCAGCTGTTGATTCAATTTACACCGGGGGTTTTGAAAATGTCATACAAGATTAAGTTAAATAACACAATGCCCAGGAAACACAAGCAACTTTATAATGGAAAACATACACTTTTAAAAACTTGTAAGGAATTTGTAGGTAACTAGGGAAATAATTAATACAGCTGTTTGTTGCTGCTCGACATTTTGAAATTACACAAGAGCTGCTGCCTTCAAACACTTGTCCTGGACAGACTTGGTTTAGCTCAGCTCCACTTGTTTTAGTTTCTCCTTTATGTTTTTTCCCCAGTTGAAATGAGGTCAAGATAGCATTGAAGGAATACGTGATAGTACAATGCAGTGGAATTCGGCAAAGAGATTTATACGTTGTTGCTCTGTGGGGAACTCTGTGTTGCTGACAATGAAGGCACTGTTTTAATAACTTTCAAGTGACAGGTATCATAAATTGTTGCCCCATAAAGATAATAATATTCACTAGGAAGCATGGAAAGTGGGCAGGAGACATAAAAAAAAACTTAAAAATTTAAGATAAACTAAAGCAACTGGAGCACTAAACCAAGTTCAACCACATTGTTTAAGAAGAAAACAAATCCATAAACTTCTTAGCCAAGCTAAGATCTAAAGTGGCTTTGGAGCTATCAAACATTGCCTCCTCTCTAATGTGCTATTTAGATTATTTAGATTAAGACCTTCGTGTATCAACTCTGATTAGGAAAGCCTTGAGTTTATCTGACGAGGAAATTTAAGAGTGCTGTCAGACAAAGTGAGGTCATACTTGGCCTTCTGAAACAGACACAGCATAGCTGTTTTCGGCTGCTGAGAAAACATTCCCACTTTCTCATGAATATTTTTAGTCACACAACCGCATTACGGATAAATTTAAATGGGATTTTATGCAAATATATCTAATACTCAATTAGTACCACACCCCAAAAAAGTGACATGTTCTAATCCTGTCTACAACTTTTGCATTTCATAGTTTATTTTAATGCCAATCATTCACACACACACAGATGCTGATCAGCACAAATCCTGTCAGCTTAAACAACTCCCCTTTTCGGATATTTGGAAATAAGGTCTCCACACAAGGTTTCTATTGAAGTTGGGGTGACCGACCTGTAATGTCGGGCTGGGCCTGCCAGACAGGAACAAACTCCCCCTTTCACTATGCAGTGGAGCAGTGAAAGGCCCCATGAAGACTAATGGCTTCTTTATCAGGCAACACACCCTTTCCAGTCTCATACAAACAGGGACACACCCACCACTAAATCTTTGGGACTGCAACTGTAATTGGGATATTTGAAAGTCGAGGAGTGGTTTCAACAACAGTGGAAAGCAGCCAAAATGCATTTGAAGCTTTAATCAGTAAGTTACTTGCAACAAAAATAAACAAAAGGATAGTGATTATTTTGAATTCTAAAAGAATTTGAAAATCAATTGTTAATAGTCAAGAATCAACTATTAAACTCCTTCCCCTCAGTGGGTGCCAATTTTAACAAACACTAACCGATTAAGAGGATAAATTCTCACCAATTTGATGTCCTCCAAGTTTAATAAGTTGACTGCAGTAAGGAGGTGCTTGTTTTAGCAGAAAATTAATTGGTTTAACTATCTACACTTTACTGGCTGAAAAAAAACAGGACCTTCCTGGCCCTTTGTGGAATTGTTTTGACTTCGGTGTACAATTATTAAAACATCTGGGAATGCATCTATTTTAGTAAAATGTCTACAATTACACTATACAAATACTAAACCCACGAATACCATATTTTTCCAACTATAGTAATACTTTTTTCATAGCTTGGCTCGGCCTGCAACTTATACTCAAGTGTGACTTGTATGTAGAATGTGATCTTTTTTCACTTCGCGGCTTCAAATTTGTGGCTTCACTACATCGCAAAAAAATTTTCCGGGATAAAAAAAAGTTCATAAAAATGTCAAAATCCCCGCTGAAACGGCAAGAGGAGGCCACTCCCCCGTCTTCCACTAGCCACTAAGAAAATGGCGGAAGACAGAGGACTGTGTCACTCAGCACTGAGGAAAATAAATACATAGCGGGCGGTGACCGCCAAAATAGAGTTTTCTGATCCAATGTGAGGGTCGATTTTTATCATAAATGCGAGCCCAGTGCAACCTTAGTCCATGGCGCTCAGGGACGGTCCGTGCATTTTATTGTAGCGCCTTCAACGAATCAATCCAACCCTCAAAAAAATATTTTATGCCTATAAAACCTTAACTGCAGCTACATTCTCAACAAAATAATAATCAATAAATCAATGCAAAAAAATGGGGTAAAATCCACTTCCTAGCAGCATTTATTGATTAAATAGTAATACTGGAGCTTTTCGACATTACAACCGGGCCAGTGGGGTGATTTAACCGGGAAAAGGCAGCGATGGACGTCAATGGCGAAATGGCAAAAATAGCACTAAGATGGGGTAAAATCCACTTCCTGGCAGCATTTAGTGATTAAATACAAGCACTGGAGCTTAAACACAAACACTGGAGCTTTTCAAATATCAGAACCGGGCCCGGAGTATCATTTCCCCAGGAAAAAGACAGCCATGAACGTCGATACGTCCATATACGTCCATACGCAAGACGATAAAAATTGCAAAAAATGGGGTAAAATCCATTTCCTAGCAGCATTTATTGATTAAATACACATACTGGAGCTTTTCGACATTACAACCAGGCGAGTGGGGTGATCTAACCGGGAAAAGGCAGCCATGGACGTCAATGGCGAAACGGCAAAAATTGCACTAAAATAGGGCTCCAGCACCCCCCTCGACCATAATGAGGATGAAGGGGCTCAGAAAATATGAGATATTATATCTATATATTAATACATTACAGTCTTTTTATGAGAAAAATAAGCCTTCTGACTCAAATAATATATTGGAGATCACTGGAATGGGAATATAAAGTGAGTGAATACTTTGTTTTTGTTAAAGTGTTTGAGGTTTAATACACAAATTGCCAACACTCACAAATACCCTACCAACACACTTGCTCCACTGACGGCCAATCGGTGCAAAGAGTATTCAAATACATCGAGTCAGCTATATATTAACGAGAAACCACAAGTTTGCAAAACAATCCCAAAATAACCAACTGAAGTAACTGAAAATAGAATTCTGGGCACTTTCAACAAAAATTGTTGTGAGTAGCTGGTAAAATGGCATCCAAAGTTGAAAATAGATCATGTGGAAGTAAATAAATAGTCCGACTTCGATTTAAAGGGTCTTATAACATTACAAAAGTGTGATTAAATAATCTCTTCTATATATAGAATGGTAGGAAACACAGAGTTGTGCTGAGGTCACAGTTCAGTCTCATAGGAAGAGGCTTGAATATTACCACTGTCTCTCCAGGAAGAGATCAGCACTCCCTCCACCCACTAATGTGGAAATACATCCTTTTACAGTACAATTCAAATCCACCCAACACCTTAAGTGAGCTTGCAGGCTTCACAACCTTACAGGAATCCTTTATTCACACATGTATGTTGTATTCTTGATCCATTGAAACACACACTGCTTGAACATTCATTTAAATTTTGAGTTAATATTTGATTTTAACAAAAGTAGATAGTGTCTCATTAATAGACAAGCCAAGTAGATGAGTTATTAGGAGGTGGTGGAGTACAGTAATGCCCTTTTGTTTATTGTAAGCGGCCTCTAAATGGACATGGCTAAACCATCCTTTAGAGTTCCGTGGCCTATAAACAAACAATGTAATTCATTATATGAGCTGACATAATATAATCCAACTCATTTCAACCAAAAAGCTATTACATAAAATGCAAAATAACTGGTTTATTCTTATTTTTATTTTTTCTATTTATAATCAAATACAATCTGTTTTGGTGATAATGACTCGATATCTAAATTTCTAGACAATAAAATAATGCTAAATAATAAATTATGCAATATGTATAGTTGTATTTTTGTTTATAAAATGAGCTTTATCATATTAAACTTTCTTTGCCAACCAAATTATGAAGATACAAAAATAATACATATATAAACAACACAGTAGACATGTTTGCAATGGTATAATATGTAGCAGCCCAAAACCATGATGACGCTGAAAACACCAGGATCGGATCTGACCAAATATGATACTCTAAAAAAATAGCACCGATATCGATTACACAGCGATACTCTATTGGATCGAGACAACAATATTTGTAGTGTTGTAATTTTTAACGACTCACAATATAAAGAAAGCAAAAGCCCCTTATCATAATTTAACAGCTTCACCCAAGTCAGTCAATTTTACATTCTTAAATTTATTGTCAAACTTATATGTACAAAATGTTTATATAGTAGATACAAAACTATTTAGTAGATGAAAGCAAATTCAATTAAAACTAAACCACTGATTTGAATTTTATTTTGTATCGTGCCAAACCAGAGAAGAGGGTTTTTAATCAACTCTTCTTTCAGTGAGGAGGTTGTTCAAGGAACAGTTCCACCTCAAAATAAAACAAAACGGCCCCGCCTAATGACTTGTGTTTAGCTTAGAGAAATAGTAATGAGATGAAAAGAGGAAAAAAAGATGAATGGATATTTTATCTTTCTAAAAATAAGGAAACGGAACCAAATGGTTCATTACATGCTTTACTGCAAGAGTGGAATTTGTGCACCAGCAGGGCTCTAATTGAAGCAGCCTTTCGTACTAGCGCTATGACAAACACTTGCTTGATGTCTGTTTTAGGACTTTTCCCTAATCCTGTTACATAATCCATGTTCTGATGTATGACAATCCGACAGACTAATGACATTTGAGTCATTACATTCTTGATCACGTTAAACACTTATTCCATGCGAATCTTATTGTGACTATCCTTCTATAGACACACAAATCTCTGCAAAGTGTACTTTAATTTAAATATGTAGTGAGTGTATGGTTGGATGGAATGTATATTCTGCACGGAGTGTACTCAACATTTGGACATTCAATAATGAACCACTTTAGAATGCCACAAACAAGCTGGACAAAGAAAATAATTTTCTCTTCTGGTCATTTTCCACTGTCTTTTCTTCACCAGTATAAGCAAAATGGCCAATTACAGACCACGTACTACAGCTAACACAATTGGAATTATAACTAAAGAGATATCACAGTGGGTTGAGGACAAAACTCAAATGTTGAGTTTTCTTTTTTGCTTTCGCAAAAGCATGCTACGACAGGACTGAGAGTCTAAGTCAGGTAGGCAAGCTAATTCTGATAATAGAATGGTAGAATGAAGAACAACGGTTTTATCTTAAATTCCGTCACCAGGGTCAGATACATTAACTATTCCATGGTTATCAACCAAGTCAAGACTGTAATGCTCAGTCTGCTCAAATTGCCATAAATTACCATAAGAGAGGATGGCTGGATCCTCCCAAAATAGTACTCAGTGACTATTTTGGGACCAGCCTACAGAACATTGTAGTTTTTACAAATTGAAAAGTTTTATTTTTATCAGTTTGTTCTGTATAAATATGGACCAAAATGAACCAGATATGCAGTATATTAAACGAACTCGTTAAACTAGACATTTGCGTTTGGGAAAGCCCGAGTAAATATTGGCTGGATTGAGACCAAACTCAACAAATATTTGTATCTTCAAAAAGCCCAATATGAAATTGCTCTACTTACACTGATGCGTCATTATTCACCCAAAGACACTTCCTAATACTAAAACAACCTTTATACTATATGTTATTCTTGTTCAAACCAACACAATGGCTTTTTGAGTGTTGCATAACTTGCACTTCAGCAGCGGCAACTGGCTATTTGGACACTTCTTTGGAAACAGGAAATTACAAGTAAATGACCTGATCTTGAGAAGGGAACAGGATTTGTATTGCAGTGAGAGACTTACAGTGAGAATATTACACTTGCATTAAAATGTGATGTTGATGGAAATTCTCTTAGAATGACACTGCACCATGTCAACTTGTTAAACGTAATTTATAGTCATGATGGGAGTTTTGTTCATGCAAAACAAGTTGATGGAAAAACGTCCCTTGATGGCACCTCCCTCGTTTTCACTTTGATGAACATAATATACAGTTGTGGTCAAAAGTTTAAGAACATAATGTCATGGCTTTCTTGAGTTTCCAGTTATTTCTACAACTCTGATTTTTCTCTGATAGAGTGATTGGAACAGATACTACTTTGCCCCAAAAACATTTATGAAATTTGTTTCTTTTATGACTTTATTGTGGGTTAACAGAAAAAGTGATCAAATCTGCTGGGTCAAAGATATACATACAGCAACACGAATTAGCAATTTTGGTAACTTATAAAGTTGTAGGAGTGAAATGAGCTTTATAACATGGCCTCCTAACATTTTGTGAGTGATTATGAGTGACTACAGCTGATGACTTCTGAGGCCATTAAATAGTGCTCATTGGATGCAAACGCCCACAAACGCTACAACGGGAAAGTCAAAGGAGCTCAGCATGGATCTGAAAAAGTGAATCCTTGACTTGAGCAAGTCAGGAAAGTAACTTGGAGCCATCAAAGCAGCAGCAGGTCCCAAGAGCAACAGTGTAAATAATTGTTTGTAAGTATAAAGTGCATTGTCACTGCCATGATCAGGAAGAAAATGCAGGCTATCACCTGCTGCTGAGAGAAAATTGGTTAGGAGGGTGAAGATTCGACCGAGAATCACCGAAAAGCAGATCTGCCAAGAATTAGAAGGTGCTGGTACACAGGTGTCAGTGTACACAGTCAAGCGTGTTTTGCATCTCCATTGACTGTGCGGCTGCTGTGCAAAAAGGCTGCTCCAAAAGCGGCACCTTAATCCTCGACTGAAGTTTGCTGCTGATCACATGGACAAAGAAGGCCTTCTGGTGGAAAGTTCTGTCGTCAGACGAAGCAAAAATCGAGCTGTTTGGCAACAATGCCCAGCAATATGTTTGGAAGAGAAAAGGTGAGGGCTATAACTCCAAGTACACCATGGCTACCGTCAAGCACGGTGGTGGAAGTATTATGCTGTCGGGCTGTTTTGCCGCCAATGGAGCTGGCGCTTGACAGAGAGTAAATTGTATAATGAAAAAGGAGGATTACCTTCAAATTCTTCAAGATAGCCTAAAGTCATCAGCCCGTTGATTGGGTCTTGGGCGCAGTTGGGTGTTACAACAGGACAATGATCCCAAACACACATCAAAAGTGGTAATGGAATGGCTAAATCAGGCTAGAATTAAGGTTTTCGAATGGCCTTCCCAAAGTCCTGACTTAAATCCCATTGAGAACTTGTGGACAACGCTGAAGAAACAAGCCCATGTCAGAAAGCCATCAAATTTAACTGAAGTGCACCAATTCTGTCAAGAGGAGTGGTCAAAGATTCAACCAGAAGCTTGCCAGAAGCTTGTGGCACCTAATTGAAGTGAAAATGGCCAAGGGACATGTTATCAAATATTAGCGCTGCTGTATATTTTTGAGCGAGTTGATTTGATCCCTTTTTTCTGTTCACCCATTATTAAGTCATAAAAAACAAACTTTATGAATGTTTTTTTGTGACAAAGAAGTATCGGTTCCAATCACTTTATCAGAGAGAAAAATCAGAATTGTAGAAATAATTGGAAACGCAAGAGCCATTACATTATTTTCTTCACAAGTGTATGTAAACTTTTAACCACAACTGTACGTGTGTTCGATTTACTTGTCAAGACTAATTCGATTTACGTTGTTACTATGGCAAGTAAAACTCAAACACTGCAAACTTGCACTTTTCGACTGAACAGGACAAGAATAGTTTTTCAAGGGTAAGTAAAAACCAAAGTAAAATGTGGTGTTGTCATGGTAATGGAAAATGCTTAAAAAACAAATTGGTTATACACAGAGAGTTTGCTTTGTTTAAGTCAGAAAGAGGGAAAACTGGCTTGTTCAGTTACTGCTTGCTTAATTTTGTTTATAAAACTGCTTCATAGACAATTGTCTGACCATAAAATCTGCTTATACAGAAAATTAGTCCTATCCTAAGTTGTTACGTGTTTTAAAGTCGGCATTTAAAATTAGCTGAAACAACAATATAGCGCTCACTACACGCTCACGTGTTCATTCTAGAAATAAAATCAAATGTAATACCACGGACATGAATAATGAATATTTAGCAAAGAACACAAAGAAATATAGTATAAAAATAACATTTTCACAGCTAGCAGAAATAGATTAAAAAACGATTTAATTAAGGAGTAAAACTTTAATTCCCTGATATCTTAAAAGTGCTTTTGACATCTTTTGAGAACCTATGCTAATGCCTTCCAGTAAAGCTGGTTACTTCATCATCGGGTCTCAGTGATGAAATGCCATTCGATGTACATCCCAAATTCTTTTCATTCTTCAGCCTAGTTTTCATTCATTTGCAATACTCACCTGGCAGCAAGTCCAAGTCAACAATACATTCCAGAGTCAGTGTAAAAAAAAAAAACACAAATGACACTTATTTACTGACTTTATCCTTAATAATATGAATGCAGTGGATTTACGAAGTAAATTTTATAGCTAATCAAAGACGCTTTTGATTGTTTTATATTATTCAGTCACATTTACACACACATTTAAGTCACTGATGTCATTCAAGATGTTGCCATGTTTCAGTGGAAAATGTAACACTTTTTTTACATTGCATTTTAATAATAACTAGTTAATCACATTTTAAAAATTAAGAAATCTGGCGCTGGAGTATAGTATAAATAAGTATAAATTGCAAAAAAAATGCCTTTGTAACTCACTGAAACTACACTCTGTAAGGGGTTCCATGTTATTTTAAGGATAATGAGACATACTGCTATTATCGATAGACACATTGTTGAAAAAAACTGTTTTTTGGGGGATTTTCTCTGTGCATTGGAAGCAAATTAGGGTCCAGTTTGTTGCCCAAGGTTATTTCTACAGTGAGCAATCACAACAGCAAACCTTTGGTTGGAGAAAAACCTGCGCTACAGACTGCGCTTATACATTAAAATACTGATTAAACAATATCATATTGGGATTGGCAGATTCTTGCATGTAATTCCGCAGTGGTGTACATTTCCGTTTAAGATGTTTAAGAAAGTTACAATCATTACTATGGTATGAATTCCACACTGTAATACTACACCATCTCAACAGTCAAAAGAACTATAAACACACTGCTTCAAATATTAGCTGTTATATGTCATTACTTTGGGACAGCATGCTTATGTCTACGTTAAGCATTATATTGTTATCACTAAACCAACCTAATGAAGAGAATTTTACCCCCATTTTCCTGAGACAGTAATGATAGACAAATATATTAGCAATCCCGTTAGAGATGTTCATCTTAATCCGTCATGATACACTACCAAATGGATGTCCGTATAACCTAAGCAACCTTTTCTCAAATTGTTACAAAACTATTGGACAGATTGAGACTAAACTTCCTACGTATTTCGTACCGGCTGACTACAGACAGTACGTTAGGTGAAAAATGAAATAAAATAGGGAAGGTACAATTTTGGATGGCGTCACATTTTAAACACCTCAGAAGTAATGCTACAACAAGGAGAGAACCAAAGTGCATTCTTCACCTTACAAGACAGACAAGTTAGTGTGTTCACACACCCATCTTAGCACCTGTGCAAAGGGCATTCTCTTCATTCCACATGGTCAATTGCAAGCCAGTTGAGAGCATGCAGGTGCCAAACCAATTTAAGATGATTGTGAAAATAAATCACTCTTTACATCATCTCATTTTCTGAACTGCTTTATCCTCACTAGGGTGACGGGGAATGCTGGAGCTCATCCCAGCTGACTTCGGGCCAGAGGCAGGGGACACCCTGAATTGGTGGCCAGCCAATTGCGGGGCACAAGGAGACAAACAACCATTCACACCCATACCTAGGGGCAATTTAGAGTGTCCAATCAGCCTACCATGCTTGACTTTGGAATGTGGGAGGAAACTGGAGTACCGGGAGAAAACCCACAGAGGCCCAGGGAGAACATGCAACCAGGTCTCCCAATGTGAGGCTTACGCTGTAAGCACTCAGCCGCCGGGCCACCCAAGGCAATTTTTTATTTATTTATTTATTTATTTTAAGTGACAAGATGTCGATCAGGTGCCACGTAGTCGTGGACACCCCCATAGGGCTCACAAGACTTCGACTTATTTTTGGGATACATTTTGGTTGACCTTCATACTGGACAAATGAACGGAGAATTGCATTTCACTGTGTGCAATCTGTCAGTGGGAAAAACGCTCAGAAAGAGAATACGTAAGTGTGCCGGCAGCCAAACTCTTCCCACTGTGACAAGATGATTTAAGAGAATAAATTCCGCCTCAGCCTGGTCTGAGACGTGTGGGTTTATATTGAAAAAGTCACATCATAAAAACTTGGAAAGGCATCTTCAAAACATTCCTCTCTGGAGAATGTGAGGCATTTGTGTGTGACTCTGAGCTCATCGAAAAGGTAAGAAAGTACAGTAGATGTCCAAACATTCCAGATCATCAATGGTAGCAAATGCAGTCGATGTTTACATCGACCCACTTGTTTATTTTTAATCAGGCCTTTTACTTTTGTAGCAATGTGGACCTGAACACTCACACCGGAACCCGTTGCTATGACAACACCGTGTTTCTGTGGCAACAGTGGTAAATAGAAAAATCACCGGGGGACTGAGTCACTTCCTGTCTCGTATGATCCTTCCTCTTTTATAAATCTATGAGCCTGTTAACCAAACACACTCATGAATATATGTTTGGGTAAACAAAGGAGCAGGCCTCACTAAACGGATATACTAAGGATATAGTACTAAAAGGAAAAGCTCTTTGGCTAGATTTGATCTTGCCATATCAACAACAACAAAAATGTTGAGACTGATGTTGGAATTATCATGACCAATTTTGGTTTATCTAAAAATTAACCCTTTGCAGACGCCGGAATGAACATTTCTTAGTAACAAACAACCATTGTATCATTCACCGCTTATCCTCAAAAGTGTCGCA
This sequence comes from Stigmatopora nigra, assembly GCF_051989575.1. Taxonomy (NCBI): domain Eukaryota; kingdom Metazoa; phylum Chordata; class Actinopteri; order Syngnathiformes; family Syngnathidae; genus Stigmatopora; species Stigmatopora nigra. The sequence continues at coordinate 1,088,843 of NC_135510.1, read as the reverse complement.
GGGGGTACTGGAGCCTATCCCAACTGACTTCGAGCACCAGGTGGGGTACTAATCAAAGGTAACAAGGAGACGGACAATTATTCACCCTCAGACTCAAACCTAGAGGAAAGTTAGAGTGTTCAACCAGCCAACCCTGCATGTTTTTGGAATCCACTCAAGCCTGAGGGAGAGTAGGGACACAGTAGAGACTCACCTGGGATCGAACCCAGAACTGTGAGACTGACGGGCTAACTACTCGACTACCTAATTTTTCATTTTTATCATTAATAAATATATTACAGTGTTCCCTCGCTACTTCGCGGTTCAGCTATCGCGGACTCAGAGCTTCGCAGATTTTTTGGGGAAAAAAATAAAATACAAAATACAAATATTACATTGAAACAACATATTTTACAGTTTTTTTGTTATAACATGAATTTCATCCTCTCTACCCGTATTCTATATGGTGTACTGTATTCAGGGGGTAAAAAAAAATAAAACAAAAAAATTAAAACAAAATTTTTTTGGGGGGAATTTTGGAAGCATTTTTGAAGGGGAATCCCTACTTCGCGGAAATTCGCGATAAGCGAGGGAACACTGTATTCATATTTTGAGTGGCTCTTGTTAGTGAGAGGGGGTGGTGGAGATGATCCTAGCCAATACTCAGATTGGTTGCCAGTCAATCATAGGGCACAAGGAGACAAACAACTATTAATGCACTCATTCACACCTAGGAACAATATGAAGTGATCAATCAGCAGCCTCAATCATGCATGCATTTGGGATGTGGGGGAAAACACACAAAGGGAGGTGAGACCATGCAAACTCCACACAGGAAGCACTGGGATTGAACCCTTGATCTCAAAACTGTGAGGTGGACTCACGAGCCACTCATTCACAGTGAGTAGAACTGTCAATGCTTTATTTAAAAAAAAAAGAGAGAACGACAACTTGGGGTTTGTTGATTTGATGCGGGACGTTGCAACTGTTCATATAAGCATGCAAAGTGGACAAAATATATATTTTTTTTCTCCAAATGCTCATAATCAATTGGCAAATGCAATCTGCAAATACAGACAGTATTGGAATAAAACATATACTAATAATAAATTGTATGCCTTTATATCTGGTAGTAAGTGATCCCTCCAAAGAAAAAAAAACTATGAAATATTTTTTCAATTCCTGGGACCCTCGTGAGTATAAATCGTAGAGAATATGAAGGAATGTATGAACAATATTCCTAATATTAGGGGCAAACATTATTTAAGTCAACAAGACTAAAAGACATACCAGGTGGATTCTAGTGGCATTTGGTAGCAAGATGGGTGAGAAGCCATGGCTCAAGTTGGTGGATCCATTACATATTGCAAAAGTACAGTAATACCTCGACATACGAGTGCCCCAACATACGAGCAATTCGAGATACGAGTAAATTTTTGCGCAAATATTTACTTTGAGATTCTAAGCAAATTTTGATACACGGGTAAAATTTTGAGCAAATATTTACCTTGAGATACGAGGACATTTTTGATATACGAGCATACAGCCAGGTTTGGCTTCTTTTGAGAATAACATGGCCACTGTCTTTCCCGTCGCAATTCCTTCATGTAATGTCTCTACGAGCACTGGGTGGAGCATTGCATTGTTTCAGTGTTTTTTTCCCATTTAGTCAGTGCAGAATGGCGGAGCTTGCTTGCTAATACGAGAGGAGTGTACTACTTCTCGCTGGCCAGTGGTAGTGCCTTATTCATTTGTGAGGACATTTGTGTGCATCATTTTCTGAATATTTTGATGGGAAGACAAAGGCAAATAACTCTCGATAGGTAGCAGAGGAAAGTCAGGGTGGGGACAGGGTAAATATAGCCAACAAGTTAATAAAATTGACAAGAAGAAAGGTATCAAAATGTAAAACAAATTTAGAATTAGGTTTAGTGTAAGGTTAGAATAAACTTATTTTTGAGTGTGTCTGTATCGTAATCCAAGTTCATTAAAATTTGTTGGTTATGTCACAAGCGCATTGCCGTGCAAAAAGGCTCTCTCTCTCTCTCTCTCTCTCTCTCTCTCTCTCTCACTCTCTCTTCCTCTCTCTTCCTCTCTCTTCCTCTCTCTTCCTCTCTCTTCCTCTCTCTTCCTCTCTCTTCCTCTCTCTTCCTCTCTCTTCCTCTCTCTTACCTCTGTGAAATTTGTCTAATTTTAGTACTGTTAAACATCATGACCACTAGTTATTTGTTAATATGTTAATATATGGCAAATTAGAACAAATAAAAAAGTTTTTTCCAATCCAATATACTGTTTTTAGTGTTTTCTCAGAGGTTTGGTACAAATTAATTTGTTTTTTTAGTTCATTTCTATAGGAGACATTGGTTTTGAGACACGAGTAAATCGACATACGAGCTCGGTCCCGGAATGCAGCTTGTATCTCAAGTTACCACTGTATGAGTTTTTCATGGCTCTCTCCTTATATTGCAAAGAAACCTCCAAGCCAGTTGTAACCTGCTAAGTGCATGAATGGGCCTGATCATGACTAGTACTAGAAACTACGTAGCAGAGCTGCCTTACACTTCATGTTTTTGGACAAACCAGGTCCAAATACAAAATAAACATAAGGTATAGGGCAAGACATTGACGGTCCCTCTGATTTACAAGTGGCAACATTCCAATCCCAAATCTTGTTGTTAGTTATACGACACAAGAGAAGACTTCCAGTTCTAACCTTTTGGCCTCTTCAAGATGACACAGATACTCATAGGCCATGTTCTGCTGCCGCCTCTCATCCATCTCCTCTGCCGTGAGTCGCTCGACCCCATCCAGGACAGCTGCCGCAAGAAAAATAAATGAAAATAAGTCTTAAAAACAAAAACAGAAATAGACGTTTGCGGAGGTGAGGGGTGCAGAACAGACAGTGGAAACAATCTGTGATGAATTTATTGTCATCCACTCCGACATTACCTTTTTTTTCCAGAAACAGATTCCCTGGTTGCATAATATTGCACACATTCCACACGGTTTGCTGACTTGTACATAGTTCCTTACATTAAGGGACTATAAAAAGATGTCCAGGTTCGTTTCTTAGTCATCTGTGGGACAGGTTAATACAAATGGGCTCCTAAACGTCTGGTTGTATGATGTGGGCATGCCTTTTTGCTTTTTTATACAATCAAATGAAAGAGGAAAACAATGCAATGAATGTTTGTGCGGAACAGCCATGTTTCCCAATTACGGGGAGGGGTTGTGGTGAAAGGGCGCGAGCAATACGAAGAGACTTCTTTTAACTCTTTCTGCGCCATTGACGTGGATAAATGTCCAATCATCCGGGTCTAGATATTCTAATTAGTTTGGCGCTAGCAGACATCCTAGCCATTGTAAATGGGATATCATACCATTTCATTTCATGATTTGAACCACTTTATCCGCATCTTCCATTTCAAAAGTATTAGACTTCTATTGTCGTCAATGGCAATCAAATGGGTTAATCATCTTGTCACAGGTCCACGGGCAGGGCCACACAGACATCAGGACCAGGTAGACCACAATTCAAATCCACTTGAAATTGGGACTTGGAGTAAAAAAGGTGTCTGTGCCATTGACTGTAATAAACGTCCAATCCATTTGAACCGGTGCCTGATTTTTATATATAATACCAAAGACAAAATGTTGTGGATGTAATATATCCCTTCCTTGCGGAAAATTGGCACAATGTCTTTATATTTGGGATGATTATATTAATTATATGTGAAACCACTGTGATGTCTGTTTGTTTAAGAGGTAAAAGTAAATAGGCAAGAAAGATTAAAGAGAAAAAGGGGTGTCCTGTGCAAAGGATAAATAAGGCCTGAGTGTCTATCAAATCGGGATTACTGGAAGAAAACGCGGAAGTAAATTCGGTTGGAGACATGCTGGCGAGGTTCATACAGTCCTCCGGCTGGGCGTGAGATTTCTCTTAAAAAATACAAATCAAAGACACGTCCCTCATTAATCCCCGTTGGTTTGTCGGCAAACGTCCAATTTGGAGCAGCTTGCGTGCAATGTACTTAAATAGCCCGTTAAACAAGAAAGAATGACAACTTACAGCCATATCTTGGCCGCAGTCCGTCTGCCTCGTCTGAAGTTGACATCCTCGTCTTGACAATTTTTCCACCTCCTTTACTATTCCGATCTTCACTTCGAACTCAAATAGACTCAAAAGCCGCCAAAGCCCGGGGTTGAAAACCGCGGTGAGCGAAAGAACCCCAACAAGGACCTATTGGCCCTCTTGTTACTCCGCTGTACACTTACAGTTGAAACTTTTTTTCCTTCAAACCTCACTTGTGTCACTGGGTGTGTTCTTCCGAATCCAAAAGTATGCGTTTCAGGAAACGGACTTCTGCAAGCTTTGCCGGGCCAAAATTAACGGAGCAGCGCCCTCTGCTGTTAGCTTTCGGCAGGCGAGTAACATCAAACAGTCAAAGCGTTTCCAAATGCCCCCTTTGATGTTCTTTCCCCTTTCTCAAACGGGACCAAACAGACCAATCACGCAACATGGGGCGGCCCGTTGGAGCGAGTGGTTAGCGCGTTGGCCTCAAAGCTCTAGGGTCCTGGGTTCAAATCCATTTTGGTCCGCCTGTATAGAGTTTGCATGTTCCTCCCGGGCCCGCGTGGGTTTCCTCTGGGTACTCCGGTTTCCTCCTACATTCCAAAAACATGCGTGGTAGGTTGATTGGACACTCTAACTCTGGGCACCCTGAATCGGTGCCCAGCCGACAACCATGCACACTGAAACTCCTACCGAGAGGCAATTAATTTAGAGTTTTCAACCAGCCATGTTTTTGGGATGTAGGAGGAAAGTACCTGGAGAATACCTATGCAAACTCGGAGAGAGCATGTAAACTCCAAATAGTGAGAACCCACCTTAGACCCCAGAACTGTGAGGCCGACAGCTCTGAGGTCCTGGGTTCAAATCCAGGTCGGTGTGTGTTTGCATGTTCTCTCCGGGCCTGCGTGGATTTCTTCTGGGTACTCCGGTTTCCTCGCACATTCAAAAAACATGCATGGTGGGCTATTGGACACTCTAAATTGCCCCTAGGTATGGGTGTGAGTGTGCATGGTTGTCCGTCTCCTTTTGCCCTGCGATCGGCTGGCCACCGATTTAGGGTGTCCGCCGCCTCTGGCCTGGAGTCAGCTTGGATAGGCTCCAGTACCCCTAATCAGGATAAAGAAAATGAACGAATGAATTAGTTACAAACTCCAGGTTTTTTACTTTCTGCACGATGGTATAATTAACTTTGTTTGAACTGCAGAAATCTATACAGCTGAGGTGAGAGAGTCTGCCCGTAGGACAACAATAAGTCACAGACTGCACAAATCTGACCTTTATGGAAGAATGGCTATTTCTAAAAGATATCCATGAAAAGACTCGTTTACAGTTTGCCACAAACAAAATGGGAGACACACCAAACATGTGGAAGAGGGTGCTCTGGTTCAAATGAAACCAAAATCAAACTTTTTGGCCACAATGCAAAACGATATGTTTGGCAAAAATACAATACAGCTCATCACCCTGAACACACCATTCCCACTGTCAAACATGGTGGTGGCAGGCTCTTGGCATGGGTCTGCTTGTCTTCAGCAAGGATGGGAAAGATGATTAAAATTGATTGGAAAATTAATGGAGCACAATCCAGGACCATTCTAGAAGAAAACCTGTTGGAGTCTATAAAAGACCTAAGACTGAACAGAGAATAATCGTCCAACATCTATCGATGTGCAAAACTGAGACATGATCCAAGCGACTTGTAGCTGTAATTGCAGATAGAGGTGGCGCTATAAAGTATTAATGTAAGGGGGTAATAAGATTGCAAGCCCCACATTTCAGGTTTCTATTAGTTAAAATATTTAAAATTAATTTTATTCCAGTTCAAGATTGTGTCCCACTTGTTGATTCTTGACAAAAAATAATACTCTTATATCTTTGTTTCAGTTTATGTTCAAGGGAGCCAAATCTTTTCACAAAGAACTGTACATATATAATAAAATAGGTAAAAATATCCAATTATTTTCATTCCACTTCACAATTGTGTCCCACTTGCTTCTTATTGATTCGTGACAAAAAAAACATTATATATATATATATATATATATATGTGCTGGATACTATATATATATATATATATATATATATATATATATATATATATATATATATATATATATATATATATATATATATATATATATATATATATATATATATATATATATATATATATATATATATATATATATATATATATAGTATAGGCTCCAGCACCCCTGCGACCCTAGTAAGGATAAAGCGGTTCAGAAAATGATTTGGGATGAGACTGATTATCAGAGACTGTTTGTTATACAGAGTTCCTACCGATTACCAATTTCTCTAGCAAGTTTTTTTTCTTAGAACTCGTTATTGATGGTAGTATTTATCATACAGGCTAATGTGATTGGTGGTGCATCAAGCGAGACCCTTTGAGGGATTTACTCCTGTCACCACCCAAGGGTGTAATTACACAAAACCAGTCTTGTGACTATTCTAATATTACATTGAGGTTTTTGAAATGGCAGCACCAGTAGCAATTATCATCTCCTTTCATTACAAGATAGACTAAACACATTAAAGTATTTTTTTAATTAGAGAATGATTTGTTTTTTGTTTTTTTTAATCTAAATGTCATGAGAAGCCGCGTGATGGTGTAGCGGCTCACTTGCCTGACTTCAGTGCGGGCAGGCGAGGGCTCAATTCCCTTTGGTGGAGATATAATTGTGAGTGTGAACGGTCGTTTGTCTTTCTGTGTGCCCTATGGCCGACTGCCCCGTCTAGGGTGTAATCTGCCTATCGCCCAAGGTCAGCTGGGATAGGCTGTGGCAACACCCGCAACTCTTATGAGGATGTGTGGTACGGATAATGAATGTATGAGTATACACCATCATTGATAATTGTATTTTTTGAGCAATATTTAATTACACATCGTTTCTAAACACGAAAGAATTAAGAGAAGTTAAAGATTCATTGTTGCATCTATCTTTATCAAAAACATGCACTTCTATCCATCCTTAAAATTGCTATACCACGGGAAAGCTATTATTTGCTCAGCAGTGTTGCATTCATTATTCGTTCATCCATCTTCAAAACTGCCTATTCTCGAAAGGGGTGCGGGGGTTGCTGGATCCTAACCCAACTGTCTTCGGCAGGCTACACCTTACACTGGTCGCCAATCAGTCATAGGGCAACAGACAGGCACTCGCACTGTTGTCGAGTTAGACGGTAGATCCACTGCCCCATCGGGTGGCTTGGTGTTGCATATCTACTGTAAATATATCTTAGACTGTCTTTAGTTTTTCTTTTGAAATTTTAATATCCTGATATTGCAGTGGTGGACCGTCAGGGCCTGGTAGGCATTCTCTGCTGGCCTAAAAAAATATATCTGAATCACAAACTGTTTCTGGAGCGAGCTGCACAAGCAAATATATTGTTGTGTTGAATTAATAGCGGTTTTGTCAACCCGCAAAGCTTGAAGGAGGAAATGAAATGGATTTGTTTGTAGATGTACTGTCAAAGCCATCTTCAAGACAGACTTTTCAAGAAAAGCTTGACACCATTAAGAAATGTCGGACAACTTCGAAGCAAGCAAGCCTGTCACAACTGGGAATGAACATTTTCAGCACTAAATCGAAAAAAAAACCTATGCAAGAAATACGACAGGACAGGCGCGACTTTCAGCATTAGCTTCGATGGCGATAGAAAAAAGGGAGGAAAGAAAGGAGTATGGAATTTGTGTACAGATAAAAATGATTTTTAGGGAGTAAAATATGGCTTTATTCCTAAATAATATTTAAATTGTCTAAGGTTATTATTGATGTTTTTTTAATATTAGTCGCAGCTGTAGCTGCAGTAAAGGTTTTATAGCCATAAAATATTTTTTGAGGGTTGGATTGATTTAGACATAGCACTGAAGGCGTCGGTTTGAAATTCACGGCCCGCCACCGCGATATTGTGATGATATGTATATGTATGTTTGAACCGACACAGTAAAATGATTCATAGTTATGGATTTTTCAAAATTGTTGGCATGATCAAAAGTCCATACTCAACTTTCCAATGGCATCTCATTTGTCATGTCACTTTTGCTACAATGTTTCATCTCCAACTTTAAATTGGACGGCTCATGCAGCTAGGAGTTTTAAAATTAGGAAAACACTCGGAAATTGCCACTTACCTTTTCAGTCTTCTTAACCAATCTTAATCAATCGTTTAATTCAAAATGTCTCCTCTATGTTGGACATTTGTTTATGCTACAGACAACTAAATTTACTCTAATTGAGGATTTATGGGTTTTTCAGTTACTTCAAATGTGAAGGGTAGGGCTTGAGACATGCCATGGCGAGCACTCTGTGGGAAGAGTAAATGCAACTCTGTCATCTTATTGATCACATTTATTGAGGATACGTGACATCTTAAAAGAAAAAGGTCTCAATGTTCAAACTAATTTCCAAAATTTGGGGCTTGACGTGTTTGGCATGAGTTGGAGAAAGAAGCAGACAAGAACTTCAAAGTCACAACTTATTTCACAGATGAGAATACTTAAGTGACAAACAGAAAACTGGGCATGGCAGTGGGAATTTAGGTTTTTACCAAGCGTCTATCATGCGAAGCTCAGTTTATATTATTGGTATGTCTGCCCCTTTAAATCCCCAGTTGAATGATTTATAAAAGAAAACAGCAGTAAATGCCCACTGCTAAAATAAAAAAATGGATCTAAAATGTTTATTCATTATTTACACAGATGTTGTGTAAATAATGAATAAACATTTTAGATAAGTCCATCAATACAATAATTGAAATGTTATATTTTTATTTAAATTTAATTGAATTTAATAAGATAAAATAAAGATAAAACCAAGATAAAATCAATGAAAACTTGAATATTTACTGTTCATTCATTTTCTATAATGCTTATCATTACTAGGGTCGGGGGGTTGTTGAATAAAATAATAATTAATTTTCAGATCAAATTTTGTCCTGGAAACTTATTCCATATTCTCCCTGAGCCCGCATTAGTTTTCTTTGGGTACTCTGGTTTCCTCCCTCATCCCAAAAACATGGTGGGCTGGTTGAACACCCTTTATAATTAATGTTTTCCTTAACAAGGCGATCATATACTATTTATTTTTTAAAAACTTGATGACAATGTTGGCAATTATTTTGTGGCCCTTAACAGATAAAACAAATATAATAACATCAAAATTAATCATTATAAGTACTAACTCATGCCTACCACATCAGTTTCTTAAGAGCACCTCTGCAGTCTTAAGAGTTTGTTTATGTGTGTTTTTGATCAATTGTTTTAAATTTTCTTGCTCCGTGCTTGCTGTGAGTTGGTTTCAAGAAAGAACATGACTGCTTCCGATGATGGCGCCCATTCAACGTCTCTGACCCTTCCACACTCGAACCCTCTAGGCACACAGCACTTTTTATCCTGCCGCAGTGGCCTCTTGGGCGGGGCCACAAGTCAATATAAGAGGGCAGAAATCATCCGACCGGTGAACAGTCACACGTGAAGCGACTCCGAGACTTGCTCCGCCTCCACTCTCGTTCGTTTCCACCTAGGAGCTCCTCCATCCACTCAACGGGGCCAAAGCCATGGAGAGTTCCGCTGTTCTCCGCGGGCTGCTGTTGTTCAGCCTCCTGTTCGTCTTGTGTTACGGCCAGACTTCGCAAGAATTGTCTGTTGAGGAATTGGATGGGGACAAAAGCGAACAAGAAACAGACAGGGATTTGGTCAGTATAACTCCAGTAGTTCATTCATTGCCTGCCTTCGAAAGTAATAGACGTCCAATTCATTTCAACTGGCAGGGTTGACTGTGAATCATCATCTTTTAGTGCCATTGACGGCGTGAGACGTCCAATCCATTTTGACTAGGAGGGGTGAAAAATACATTTGCCTCACTCCAACAAAATGGATTGGACAACTAAAGCATCAATGACAGCCAATGATCAAAGATGATTTCATTGCGCTTTTTATGCGTTCGTCTATTTCTTATATACTATTCATTCATTCATCTTCCATACCGCGTATCCTCAAAAGGGTTGCAAGGGTTGCTGGAGCCTAACCCAGCTGACTTCGGTTGGGCGAAATGCTGACTACACCCTAGACTGGTCGCCAGTCAGTCGTAGGGCACACGGAGAGACAAACCATACGCACTCACAATCATAGCGCCGCCAGCGGGAATCAAACTTGCACCTGCCTACACTGAAGTCAGGCAAGTGATCCTCTAAAGTCTAAACCAAGCGATGGCTTTGTAATTCTGCATTTTTTTTAAATGACACACTGGAAACTGGAAGGAGTCTATACGTTTTCTGATTCTCAATTTAAGTGCTAATAGTCTGTGATATTTTCTTTAGTTACAAAATAATAATTGGCACAAAATACTAATACTTGATCTCAATACAATTTATATACTCAGTTCTATATCTCAAGTTATTTATGGCTTCATATAGATTTGTATCATGACAGTGATCATTTCAAATTGTAAAAAGAAAAAAGTACATGATATATGGATCATATATAATGGTCGTCTCTAAACACCATTCCGTGTACAGAATAAAAACTATGTTCGAAATGAGATACAGCATGCCAAATGTTTTGAATTAATGCTTTAAATTGGGCTTCTTGTAATGTGTGACACACTAATTGTGATATCACTTTTAGCATGCATGTTCAGTCAATTAACATGTATTCTGTTAATCTTGCTGAGCAGGTAGAAGCTTTGGACGTTCTGCTGGGCAAGATGCATAATCGGATTTCCACACAGAAAAGAGGCAGCATCCCACTGGTAACAACATTATTGACAGATTTATGCTAATGAGCTTATTATACAAATCCACCTTGTTTTTCCTGTGATGAATAGCTGAGTCCAATTTAATCAATTTCTAGTCAATGCTCATTTAGTGCAATGTAGTTCATTCATCAGTTCACCATTGCTAATTAAGCCTTAAATTGCCTGCCTAATTAAAAGATAAAGTAAAGAAACAACAGCAATTCTAGGTACAATTACAGAGAAAACTAAATTGCTTTCCATAATAAATTAGCTGAGAAACAACAAAAATAAGTAGTCTTTTGATCTTCTCTAAAGAAATACAAGCAGAGTAATTTACTTCCAATTCAAGTAGGGGAAGAAAAATCGGTTATATTACATGAATCGGTGACCAGCCAATCTCGGCACAAGGAGACTGACGACCATGCACACTCACAAACGTACCTCGGAACAATTTCAATTCCACCAGCCCACCATACATGTTTTTAGGATGTAAAAGGAACCCACATTGAACTGAGTAAATCATAAGAATTTGTTACCATATTGCCAGTTTCTGACAATAAAATGTACAAGAGCTTACTGCTCAAAAATGTTCTGTGGTTGTCTTGTCTTCTATCTTAGTGCGGGATGGGGGACCGGTGCGCCATGAAGTTCGGGCCACGGATTGGAAAGCTCTGTGACTGCGGTCGAGCAGCCAACTGCAATTCGTACCTGCTTAAGTGCATCTGAGCTACTACCAATTTGGAAGCCACATCGACAGGAAGAATGCACATTTTTAAACCCTAAAACTTGATTCTGGTGATTCAGTGCCCTTACTAATCGTATGTTATGCATTGTGGCTGTTTACATATATCTTCAGCATGATTTAGTGGCGTGTGCACTCTCCAGGTTGTACTGTACGAATGTTTCACAAATCAATAAAATAATTCATCAACATTGGTTGCCTTTCTTGACTTATAACTTCCCCACTGTGTTGTTTTGCTTAACTTAACTTCTTTCAATTCTACATGAGATTTCAAAAGCAAAGGAAATTGTATTGCATAATTCTGGCTTGCATAATACACATGGGAGTGCACTCATCTTAAAAGAGAAGTTTCTGCGCCAAGAATGAATGAATCAGAGCCCCCCGGTCAAATATTTAAATTATTTTCACTCAGATGGAGACCTTGATTCAAATTTGTCTCTCGTCAATTGTTCTGATGTACAAAAGAAAAGTAAAAATGTTGGCATTGGGTTAGTTTTACCCTGTGATTGAATGAAGATTTGCAGGTTTTGCTCAGTACAGGAAAGGAGCTTCTGCTTGGTTGGTTCAAGTGTTTTGGCTAATTCCTACATACGTACGTAAAATTTATTTTCATCCATGACCTTATCTGAATAACAGGTGGATGAATGCATCAGTTTACTGTATTCGTTGTTTTATTTATGGTTTAATGGAGGGGTAGGGAACCTCTGGAGCCACACGTGGCTCTTTTGATAGGTGCGTATGGCTTTCTGCTAAACTGTGAGCTAAAATATGGACACTACGTCTAGAGCCGCTTTAATCTTCAATTTTTTTAATTAAAACCGGTGAAATCACTCAAAATGCACGTGTTTTCATGTATTTTCACTTTTAGTAAATTCTGAGCTTTCTGGCTCTAAAAGAATAAAATTTTAAAATATGAATTATTTATGGCTCTCTCTGTCGAAATTGTTCCCGACCCCTGGTTTAATGAATGTCTTGAGCACATTCCTGGCGTTCTAAGATACAGTAATAACTCGCCACTTCACGGATCAACGGATTCATCACACAGCCTGGAACCACCAAATACAACTGAAAAGTTTGTAGTTTAGGAACAATAATACAAACATGAAAAACATGGAAGAAAAGGCAAGTCACAATTGGAGAGTATTTCCCTGGCCACCGGAGGCATTGTCTATCTTTTGTAGTGTGGCTACTACTAGTGAGGAAGAAGCAAAGGCAAGGAAGAAGAAACTTGTGCTGTCATCACTTGCTCTTTTGGAGTCAATGAATCTAACATAAGGGTGGACTGGTGGATGAGTGGTTAGTCCGTCGGTCTCACAGTGGGGGACCTGGGTTTGAATCCAGGTTGGTCTACCTGTGTGGGGTTTGCATGGGTTTTCTCTGGGCTCTCCGGTTTCCACATTCCAAAGACATGCATGGTAGGCTGATTGGACACTCAAAATTGCCCTAAGGTATGAGTGTGAGCGTGAATGGTTGTCCATCCCGCCCTTGCTCTGTGATTGGCTGGCCACCAATTCAGGGTGTCCCCCGCGTCTTGCCCAAAGTCAGCTGGAATAGGCTCCGGCCCCCCACCCCACGACCCTAGTGAGGATAAAGAGATTCAGAAATGAGATGAATCTACCATTCGATCAAGGACCAGGCTAACATTATGAAGACGTCTTACATCCTTTTTTACTCGGACAGCAAAAGGTTGGTACATCTCATAGTAGGACTATCGTCTGAATGGAAGCTGCGTTGGCCTTACGGATAGCTGACTGCCAAAAGAAAAATATAGCGTATATAAAAATATCCCAACGACAAGGGTGCAATGCAATCTTTATCTTATTTCATATTAAATGCTTTTTTTTTAAGAATTGTTCTTTGTCCAGGAATAGTATTGTAATGGGTTCGGTAATTAATAGTAAAGTGAGGGTTTGAAAAGTCGAAATAATATTAAATAGACAACATAAAAACATTGTCCCTACATTTTGCGGTTACTATTCCCCTTTTACAGCAGGTCTCAAAACCTATTAGCCGTGCTATACGAGGTATTACTGTAAATCTTTTGTTCTCCATTTTCAATTGGGTTTGAGGTCATCAAGAACATCCAAATTTCATACATTAAGTTCATTGAATTATGCAGTGTACTGTCTATTTTCAAGAAAAACAAAGGATTTTAGTAGTTTTAGTGTTAAGTGTTCTTTATTGTCCAAAACATACGGTATACAGAGAATGTTCTCGTTTTATTTGTCTGCAGTCTTTTGAAGAACCAAACCATAGAAGACAGATGATCTTCTGTAACACTCTCTTGTCTCCTCCGGGTTTTGACTGGGTACTAAGACAGAAACAGAAGACACATGTTGCCGTCATTCAATGCCTGAAGCTGTTTGGCCTTTAATCAAACAGGTCAATAGCAAACAAATCTGCTTTGCTCTTGATATTGAACAGGCAGTTTTCTTGCATTTTCTTAATGCAACTGTCTGTTGACTGTAAAACAAAGTACTCATTGTGTATCTTACACTTTTTTGTGTTTTCTCATTTTTTTTCCCTTAATGAACTTGCTGATGGTGCAATGAACCATTGGAGAAAGCAGAAACAAAAAGGAGCAAAACGTTTGCACGACCCAGGCATGGGAAGAGTTGGGTTAGGCCATGGAAAATGACTTCTGGGTGGTTTCAGGGATATTTTGGTCCACCATCCAGCAGCTCAGCAGGGGAAACTAGTGCACTATTAACATAGTATATGGTGGGGATGGGGCGCTGCTGGCCTCAACTCAGGATGCTTTGAAGACCTCCTCAACTCCACCTTCACACCGTCTCCTGGGGAAGCAGAGTCGAGGACTCTGAGTCGGGTTCTCGAATCTTTGGCGTTGAAGTCACTGACGTGTTTAAAATGCTCCTTGGTGCCCAGGCCCAGATGGTTGAGATCCACCTGGAATTTCTAAGGACTCTGGATGTTATGGGCTTGTTTTGGTTGACACGCCTCTGCAACATTGTGTGGACTTTGGGGACAGTGCCTCTAGATTGGCAGACTGGGGTAGTGGTGGTGTGTTCCAATTATAGGGGGCAGTCAAATATTGGATTCAGGAGGAGCAGTTTGGCTTAAGTCCTGGCTCTGGAATAGTGGATCAGCTCTATACTCTCAGCAGGCTTCTTGGGGGAGTCATGGGAGTTCCCCCAACCAATCTATATGTGATTTGTGAAACTGAAAAAGGCGTTCTACCACGTTCCCCGGAGATTCTTATGGGGATACTCCAGGAGTATGGGGTACTGGAATCCCTGATACGCGGGGTCCGTTCCGGTGGTAAGTCAGATCTATTTCCAATGGCTGCCTTTTGTCAACTATTCTGTTCATAACTTGAACAGTATATCTAGACACAGCCATGGCATTGAGGGATCCGGTTTTGTGGCCTCACTATTGCATCCTTGCTTTTGTAGATGATGTGGTTTTGATGGATTCTGATGGTCTCCAACTCTCACTGGAAAGATTTGGAACTGAGTGTAACGCGGTCAACATGAGAATATGCACCTCCAAATTTGAGCTCATGATGGAAAAATTGTCGTGGCCGAAATAGGGATCTTGGACACAAATGTCTAAAATGAGTTTCCTCCTCAGGATGTATCAGACTCTCCCTTAGAAATGAGGTATCAGAAGTTTGTTTATAGAGCTGCTGCATCGAGAGGAGCCAGTTGAGATGTTTCGGGCATCTGATTAGAATGCCTCCTGGAGGCCTCCCTGGAGAGGTGTTCCGTGGACGTTTCAGCGGGAGGAGGCCACGGGGCCAACTCAGGACATGCTAGGGAGACTGTCTCCTGGCTGGCACGGGAACACCTTGGGATCCTCCTAGAAGAGCTGGATCAAATGGCTGGGAAGTGGAAAGTCTGGGATTCCCTGCTGCAGATGGTGCCCCCGTGACCCGACCTCGGATAAGGGGAAGAAAATGAAGATGAGGCAGCACAAATCGATAGTGGGTAGAGCATACAGTTGGATTTAGATTAGGTGCATTTATTTTATACAAATATATCACTGATTCAGACACAACATACACACATTACCAGAAGATGGCAACATTTTATCACATACATATATACTCTGAATTGTGCAAATTTGGTTGAAATTGCCTTCATCAGGCCTCTGAACCTGCCTGAATTAAAAGGGTGACTGGGATGATGAATTACCTTGAGGTTGTGGCTCTACACTTTTAAGTGTTTAATGTCAACACACTCACAACCTGCATCGTTAAAGTATACATATATTTTTTTCTGTTGTTTTTTCTTCCTAGTGGAGTGCGTAAAAAAAAAAAAATTGAGAATACTGGGTTGGATGAAGGTGGCCCGGCGGATTGAGTGGTTAGCACATCGGGCCTCACAGCCTGGGTGTCCTGGGTTCAAATCCAGGTTGGTCCACCTGTTTGGAGATTACATGTTCTCCCCCTTGTGTGGGTTTTCTCTGGGTACTTCGGTTTCTTCCCACATTCCAAAAACGGGTTTGGTAGGCTCAATGGGCACTCTTAATTGCTCCGACGGGTGAGTGTAAGCATGAATGGGTGTCCGTTTCCTCGTGCCCAACGATCGGCTGGCCACCGATCCAGGGTCCCCCCGCCTCTGGCCCAAAGTCAGCAGGCATAGGCTCCAGCACCACCTATGGCCCTAGTGAGGATAAAGCAGTTCAGAAAATTAATGAATGTTATTTATTTGTATTTCTATATTGGTCTATGTTATATATATGCTGTCTTGGTAAGTTCGGACCCCCCCCTCCTCCCCCAATTTCCTGAAATGTGACAATTTTGCTTGCTTGTTGTTTTTTTGGCAAGCTTGCTGTTTTATTTCTAAAATGCAGCTCTCATATAACACCATTTGAGTATATAAGGTAGACACCAATGTTCTCTCTAATTTTTCGTTGGTCTGGGCAGAAAGACAACCTCCCTGAGCACACTGAGTACCAGTGTGAGGGACATCATCATTGCTCGTTATGGGCACACCAGTATCACACCTGCCAAAAGCAGGTGCATGTCAATGTTCCCTCTAATTTTTCATTTAAAACATGTTTGCATGCATCATTTGGAAAGGGGGGGGTGTATTTTATTTTACTGCGGCCCATATGATTGCTGCTGCGCAGAGAAGACGAGAGTAGTGCGCACAGCTTAGAGGGAACATTGGTAGACACTGCGACTCAAGTTCAATTAGTGAACAACAGACAATAAAAACTGTTCACTAATGACTTTTTAACCTCAGAGTACAATCATTTCCAGCAAACATGTCACTGTAGTTCGATTGTCACAAAAGAAAACAATGGAATGCAACAAAAGAAAGAATTTGTCATTGACAAATGTGAGTCATTGAGAACAGCTTTGATAACAGCCTTCTGTTTTCCAGGGTGAATTCTTTATCCTAACAACTGAAGTTCATGTTGTTGTCTGATAACCATTTATGTTGGAGATTCCTTTTTGACTTTCTGCCATTCAATTGCAGGTCACGTGATGGAGAAATAATTATTTCAACTCATAATAACACCAATGATGAGACAGTTCTCTATTTGGATTGAATAAATACAACATAGCCGGCAAAATAGTGTACGTGTAGGGCATTTCCCTCAACTTTCAACAATAAAACAACATCATCTGTAATACATGGCTTTAAACATTCAGAGAAACTGCCATTAAAACAGCAGAAACTATAAAAGTTGGCCCATAAAAAAGTGACCTCCAAACTTTGCTGCAACCTCCCAATGGTAACGAGATGATCCATTTACACTTTGTTTTCAGCAATAAAACCTCTAGGGTTTTTAAAAAAAAAAAGCACATACACCCATTAGTGAGTCATTTATGCAGTAGAACCTGATAAAAGCATTACTGGAAGTACTTTTTTCCCCTCATGTCTGACAAATGTTTGATTTAAATGGCAAGTGATTAAGCAATTGAACTAAAGATCAAACCTTTTCATGGTAAGTGAGTATAAAAAATAACCTTAAATTATTAGCGATTATTATTATTATTATATACACATAGATATATATATTCTTTTAATTAATCATTTTGGTATTTGGGTGGCCCAGTGGATCAATGGTTAGCGTATCGGCCTCACAGTTCTGGGGTCCTGGCTTCAAATCCAAGTCGGTCCTCCTCTGTGTTCTCCCGGGCTGCGTAGATTTCTTCCAGGTACTCCGGTTTACTTCCATGTATGGTAGGCTGATTGAACAGACTCTAAAATTGTCCCTAGGTATGGGTGGGAGTGTTCATGGTTGTTCATCTCCTTGTGCCCTGCGATCGGAGTGATTCCTGGGTAGTCTTTCGCATGGACATATAGAACAGCATCATTGGCATACATTTGGCAGGTGACACTTGAATTTGTACTTTTAAAGACGAATTTATTTCCAAAAATGATTGGCTACCATTAATGACGTTCGACTTTGAAAATCGTTCGTCATCAGTGGCACTAAAACATAACCATTCAATGCCAGCAAATCCTTGTTGAAATTCAGGGTATCCCCCAGAGTCAGGTGGGATGTGCTCTAGCACCCCCGTGACCCAAATGAGGATTACGCGGTTCAGAAAATGAATGAATGGATCATAACTATAAGATTATTACTAATAATGATAATAATAACAATAATTATAATAATTAATGAGTACAATAATAATTATACTAGTAATAAATAATGATAACAATATTAATAATGAAAATATTTTTAATAATAAAAATTATAATAATGAAAATATTTTTAATAATAAAAATTATAATAATGAAAATATTTTTAATAATAATAATAACAATTATAATAATGTACCTCACAAGGGTTATGGGGGATGCTGGAGACTATCCCAGCTGACTGGATTGGTGGCCAGCCATTTGCAGGGCACGAGGAGAAGGACAACCATTTACACTCACCCATAGCTATTGGCAATTTAGAGTGTCCAATCAGCCTACCATGCATGTTTTTTGGAATGTGGGAGGAAACCAGATTACCGGGGGAGAAGAACATGCAAACTCCACACAGGTGGACGTGATCTGGATTTGAACCCAGGACCCCGGAACTGTGCAGCAAACTCCTCGCGCCACCGTGCCACCGAGACTAAATTTTAATTTAAAAAAATGACCATGAGAGATCTGTGTAGTGCGATTAAGGTGTGTTAAAGATAATTATTTAGTACACAGGTTATTGAGAGCTCTATTCCAAGTCGGGCTCGCAGCCGTACACTCAACGCAGACCGATATATGTTTGTAGTAGGGCGACGGCGTCCTCGATAAGGTCGCCCGGAGCTCGCGCTTTGAAAAATTTCTGCAAAAATCCGCCCTCCACATTGTTCTTCTTCGGCACCAAGTTGAGTGGCAGTCCACTGTCCTCCGCCATTTCTCTTTCACGCCGAGTTTAAAGGTGGTCCCCTGAACTCTTGGAGTTTCAGCATGAATTTTTCCTTTTTAATGAACATTTTCAATTTGAATACTTAATATAAAATACAGTGGTAAACGGAAGCTGCAAATGTTGAAGCTGTGCAGTGGTGAAGGATGACAGTACATCTGTTTTTAAAAGTAAATTGTTTTTCAGCATATTACAGAATTCTATCAATTGTATAAAGGTCAACACCAAGAAGGAACATTTAAAAAATATTCTTTATCCTTTTGTTGTAATTGCTCGCTGATCTGTGAATGCACTCACTAGCTCAATAATAAGTTATATCTGCGCAGTAACATAGAGGACAGAGGACACTGCATTATTTAACCACAAATGGGAGTCGTGTGGGTAGATAGAAGCAAAAAGGTTTCAAATTCACAACCCTTAATTACCCCACAGTGACGCACATGGAGGCTTCTAAAGAACGCTTGGTGTTCTGTGTTAAGTCTTGCAAGTGTGTGATATTTAAAAATCAGTGAACTTCAGGCACATTTGTCCTTAGGGTTCTTAGGGTTGACCAAAAAAGGCAGAATGAGGTACTTTTACTCATGAATACTTCATGATTGAAAATAATGTACTAATGTTACTTAGTATTGTCTTTTTGTACTTGAGAGAATTTAGAATAATGAATGGCAGATCAAAGCTGCTTGATGCGGTTGAAATGTTATGCAACGCAATGCGCGAAAGTGTTCAAAGAAGCTGCTCACCCACGCTTGCAACATTGAGTCTTCACTGAACTGCACAGACTTCAAGGGATTAAACATTACGATTTAATGGTCCTGATTGGCAGCTTTTGCATTAGTCATCTTTCTTCATGCACGTGTTTTTGCAACTCCATGTTTATTGGGTGAAAATCAACAAAGGTAGAGTTGAAATAAAACAAATGTGACAGATCAAGTCAAAATGGATTGGACCTCTATCGCCATAATTGGCAGCCAATTAGTTAATACTTATCAATAAATAAATACATTTTAAAACCCCTATTTCTTTTTACCCAATTCCGATCCTCTGAAAAAGACATAATCGGGCCCAATTTTCAATCACATGATTGGATCGGGGACATCTCTAGTGAAGACATTGTGATAACATATATTCTCCACCCATGAGCACTGATTGATGATTGATGAAAATGATTGATATTAAATACAGTTGTGGTCAAAGGTTTATAAACACTTGTGAAGAACTTAATGTCATGGCTCTCTTGAGTTCCAGGTATTTCTCCAACTATGATTTTTATGTGATTGGAACAGATACTTCTTTGTCACAAAAAACATTCATGAAGTTTGGATCTTTATGACTTTATTATGACTAACTAAGTGACCAAAATTGCTAATTCGTGTTGCTGTATGTATATTTTTGACCCATCAGATTTGATCACTTTTTTCTGTTCACCCATAAAAATATAAACACAGCAGCGCTAATAATTGGTAACATGTCCCTTGGCCATTATCACTTCAATTAGGCGCTTTTGTTAGCCATCCACAAGCTTCTGACAATCTTCTGGCTGAATATTTGACCACTCCTCTTGACGGAATTGGTGCAGTTAGGTTAAATTTGATGGCTTTCTGACATGAGATTGTTTCTTTAGCATTGTCCACAAGTTCTCAATTTAAGTCAGGACCTTGGGAAGGCCATTTGAATGCCTTAATTCTAGCCTGATTTAGCCATTCCATTGCCACTTTTATGTGTGTTTGGGGTCATTTTCCTGTTGGACAACCCAACTGCGCTCAAGGCCCAATCTTCAGGCTTTAGACTTTAGGGTCTTGAAAAATTTGAAAGTAATCCTCCTTCTTGGTTATCTTATTTACTTTCTGTAAAGCACCAGTTCCATTGGAAGCAAACAGTCCCACAGCATAATACTACCACCACCATGCTTGACGGTAGGCATGGTGGACTTGGGGTTAAAGGCCTCTAAACATATTGCTGGGCATTGTGGTCAAACCACTTGATTTTTTGTCTAACCACGGAACTTTCCTCCAGAAGGTCTTATCTTTGTCCATGTGATCAGCAGCAAACTTCAGTCGAGCCTTACGGTGCCGCTTTTGGAGCAAGGGCTTCCTTCTTGCAAGGCAGCCTCAGTCTATTGAGATGCAAAACACGCTTGACTGTGGACACTGGAACTCGTGTACCAGCAGCTCCTAATTTAACTTTTTGGTAATTCTCGATTGAATCTTCACCTTCCTGACCAATTTTCTCTCAGCAGCAGGTGATAGCTTGCATTTTCTTCCTTCTCGTGGCAGTGACAAAACAGTGCCATGCACTTTATACTTACAAACAATTGTTTTCACTGTTGCTCTTGGGACCCACAGCTGCAATGAAATGGCTCCAAGTGACTTTCCTGACTTGTTCAAGTCAAGGATTTGCTTTTTTAGATCCATGCTGGGCTCCTTTGACTTTCCCATTGTAGCATTTGTATCCAATGAGCCCTACTTAAATGGCCTCAGAGAAGTCACCAGCTGTAGTTGTTGTTGTTGTTGTTGTTGCACTACAAGCGCCTGAGGATTGCCCTCAGATAGCGCTAGAGCTGCCACTGGAACGCGGATTATTTCATCCGGGGGGTAGTCGGAGGTGAGGGGCAGTCAAATGTCTCCGGCTGGATGAAAACGTAGGGTGCCACGGTCCTTGTTGGCAGCTCTGAGTGGTATTTGTTGGAATTCGCAGGCCGCAGCGAGCGGCCTCTCAGGAGACACCACGTGAAGGTTTCCAACTTTGTCTCCCCCAGCTGTAGTCTATGAAGCTCATTTCACTGACACAACTTTCTAACTCACAAAAATTGCTAATTCGTGTTGCTGTATGTATATTTTTGACCCATTAAATGAAATCACTTTTTCTGTTAACCCATACTTAAGTCACAAAAGAACCAAACTTCATGAATGTTTTTTGTGACAAAGAAGTATCCGTTCCAATCACTATCAAAGAGAAATCTGAATTGTGGAAATAACTGGAAACTCAAGAGAGCCATGACATTATTTTCTTCATAAGCGTAGGT
The DNA here is from genome assembly GCF_051989575.1 of Stigmatopora nigra. Classification (NCBI taxonomy): domain Eukaryota; kingdom Metazoa; phylum Chordata; class Actinopteri; order Syngnathiformes; family Syngnathidae; genus Stigmatopora; species Stigmatopora nigra. The sequence goes on along the minus strand of NC_135510.1, from coordinate 1,066,935 downwards.
AAAATTTTGACCACAGTTGTATGTACTGCAGCACTGCATATTTACTGCTTTCATAACAGCCTTTTAGGGAACTGAGCAAGGAAAAAACATGGCATTTTCTGAACAAAGAAAGAAATCCTTTGATACTAACATGGCATTTATTGCCTAAACACACAATTTAAAAGGCCAATATAACATATACGTACATTTCTAGTCCCAAATGGAATATGATTTGCTTCACCCTGACAAGTGAATAGAATCTTTTCCAAGTAGTCTATCAATCTTAGGCAGTAAAAGTAAAGACTGTTTGTAAATTATTAATCGGTCAATTACAAATGATGAATTCATAAAAAAGGGCAGCACAGAAGCCCAGTGGTGATAATTTCTGACTCATAGTTCTGAGCATAGGACATCATAGTTAGATGATTTATCAAGTTATCACAATGCAAGATTTGCATACCTAAGACAATAAATTTAACAACTATACGTGTTTTGCTGTTTACTTAAGTTAGACATGTAGAATTTTAAGGCTGGTGAGGGTTGCCGTAATGGGCGCTTTTTCAATGAACATAATTTACTACTGCAATTGTAATAGGGAGGGTGTTTTTCCACATGACTCACCCTGCAATAAAATTGGAATTGACAGCCACCGGGAAAGCTGGCTTCATTTTATGCATTTATTTTTTCAAGGACTTAATTTGTCTTTTTGACAGCAGTGCTATAATGATGCACAATATTCTTGCCTATTTCACAGACTGCTATGCAGCAATTGGTGATGAGTCACGGAAGGAATTAAAAGTAAATCTTGCTGATACTTGATTCTACAGCACTTGATGACCAATCAAAATCTGGCAGTTGAAGGAATGGTGGTTTAAAAGCTACAAGCTGTATGAAGAAGGATATGAGTGATATGATGTGATCCTCCTAAATCACCTCCTCCTTATCATCGTAATTATGCTTTTCACTCCTTTCCTCAATTTTTGAGAGAGTTCCTTGAACGAAAAATTGCAATGAAAATGGCCCAAGTTAAAACTCCTCCTGCAAACTACAGAAAAATAAACATTATTGCCCTATGTCCACAGGTAATACTTAAACAAACCTTCCGTTTAGTTTGAATGATCTCATTGTCCATATTTTTAAATGATAAAATTCAAAGTAATAAAAAATTATTACTCTGCAGCTAATAGAACATGTAATTCTGCGCTGCCTGGATGAGTTATTTTATCACTATTCCACAAAGCGCTGCTGGGTTTGCGAGTGTTCGTTCAAACCCATGCTGAGGACCCTTTTCACTAATCTGGTGTCCAAATGCAATCATTGGGTGGTAATCTGGTGATTCTTCAGAATCTCCATTGGGTAAACGGTCTTTCCTGGATCCATTAGAGCAAAAACCCAGACCCACCCTGGCCCTTGAGGACCGGTTCGCTTTCTCAGCACTAGGCAGAAAATTACACAAGTTACACCGAGCCGAGTGAGAAGTGAGTTTCAAATTATTTGGTCCGAGTCTCAAGCGAAGTCTTTTGTCTTGTGGACGAGTCAAGGCAAGTCACAGGATTAAGAGTCAAATTGAGTCGAGTCACAGGTTTAAGTTGGCTCAAATCGAGTCAAATCGCTAGGTTAGGTCGAGTCAAGCCGTTTATGAAGCTGAGTTGGCCAATGTCTTATCTCATCTGATTTTCTGAACTGTTTTATCCTCGTGCTGGAGCCTATCCCAGCTGACTTTGGGCCAGAGGTGGGGGACACCCTAAATTGGTGGCCCGTCAATCCAGGGCACGAGGAGAAGGACAACCATTGAAGCTCACACTCATACCTAGGAGCAATTTAGTGTCCAATCAACCTACCATACATGTCTTTGGAAAATGGGAGTAAACCGGAGTACCCGGAGAAAACCCAGGCAATTCCAGGGAGAACATGCAAACTCCACACAGGTCCACGATTGGACCACTACACGATTAGGTGGCTGTTTCTGACATGAGCCAAAAAACACCAAATCTGACCAAACCTCAAACAAGCACATTTTTGCACTGTTAGGAATTGTTGCCAAGCCAAGTCAGACATTGGACATTGTATCAACATTAATGGCAGTCAATAAGTCGTGTCCGTCTTTTCTCCGTTTAAGAGCGTAAGCAGTAGATAAAAGCTCATGGGAGAGGCTTTAACTGACAAAGAAAACAAATGGCCTCTTCCGTAAGAGGGACGCCACATGCCAATATGTGCATTTGCAATCACAACACTATTTATGCATCCCTAAGGGTTTTTCAAAAGGCATGAGCAGCATCACAAAAAATAATGGGGAATAAAAAAATCACGAACCCCTATTTTGAATGTGTTCTATTCAATAATCAATTCAATTCAAATACATTTCTTTTATCACATATTAAATTAAACAAACAACATCTGTGCCATGTTCCCTCTAATTTTTTGTATGTTTGGGCAGAATTGGCACACACCAGTATCACTTCTGCCATAAGCAGGTGCATGTCTACTACACATAAATGATTTAGTAATAATAAAATGTAATGATTAATATCTATGAAAGGGCGGCCCGGCCCAGTGGTTCGCGCGTCAGTCTCACAGCTCAGGGGTCCTGGGTTCAAAACCAGGTCGGTCCACCTGTGTTGAATTTGCATATTCTCCCTGGGCCTGCGTGGGTTTTATCTGAGTATTCTGTTTTCCTCCCACATCCCAAAAAGATGCATTGTAGGCTGGTTGGACACTCTAAAATTGCCCCTAGGTATGGGTATGGGTAAGGGTGTGCATGGCTGTCCGTCTCTTTGTGCATTGCGATCGGCTGACCACCAATACAGTGTCCCCCGACCCTGGCCCAAAAGTCAGTAGGGATATATTCATTAACATGAATATAAATATGTTCATTAATCTACGCTATCCCTTGTTAAATAAATGAAAGCAAAATCATGGAAAAATATTGCATATAAATGAAAACTTGACTATCTCAAGTGACAAGTTCAGCAGAAAAGTCCTTTGAGCGAAAATGGGAAGTGAGGACAGGTGTGTAAAATAAGGTAACATTTAAGTCGGATTTGTGCATATTCCAATGGTATTTATGAAGATGTTTTATTCATATATTTTTTTAATTCAGTTTCTGAACCGCTTTATCCACTTCATCACTCGCGGGGGATAGTTCTCACCCGATTTCACCACTTGTTCTTCTATTTGCACAGTAAAGTAAAAAGGAATGTATTATTAAGACATTTTAAAATATTATTAAAAAAAGATAGAAGGGCTGTAAAACACGAAAAATATAAGAGTGGACAGAGCTACTGCCACTGGCTGCCGCGTATCATGGGAAATGGGGGGGGGGGGTGAATTTTATTTTGTGCGCTCCATATCATTGCTACTGCGTGGACAAGATGAGAGTAGTGCGAAATTGAGGTACCTGTGGGTAGTTTGCATGTCCTCCCTGGGCCTGCGTGGGTTTCCTCCGGGTACTCTGGATTCCTCCCACATTCCATAAAAATGCATGGTAGGCTGATTGGACCCTCTAAATTGCCCCTAGATTTTCTGTCTCCCTGTGCCCTGTGATCGGCTGGCCACCGATACAGGGTGTCCCCTGCCTCTGGCCTGGACTCAGATGGGATAGACTCCAGCACTCCCTATGAGGATAAAGTGGTTCAGAAAAGGAGATGAGAAATGGAACACATTTGTTGAAGGTTTATGGGAAACTGTAAATGCTTTAAGAATTCAAATGCAGGCTAAAGGTTTTCTTACTTGTCAATATGATAAATTGAATGGAATTAAAAAATAACATCATGATGAGTCATCACCTTATCCTGTTGGTGGACCTTGTGCATCCCAAAAATCCTAGAAGCCTTGTAGTCTGAGGTCTTGTGCCCGTGGTAAGGTCACCAGTGGCAAACTGGTCCGGGGTGAGGAGGTACCAGACAAACAATTCCTCAGTGGACCTCTTATGATGAGTTGCATCAATGAACTACGTCACCAGGTTCGCAGTAGTCACAAAGCACAGAAATTAAAATGTTGTAAGACAGATTAAAACCACAATAAAAAACTAAAAACAACCACACAGGGAGTATTTTATCGTCCCTAGTTTCATAACTAATTTTTTCTGGCATGAAAAAACATGTTTTCTCTCTACTGGTGTGTTTCTCCATATACTCCAGCATCCTTTCTCATTAAAATCACGCATAAATGGTGATTCCTGTACGATGCAGTTCCCCATATGGTAGTGAAGTTTAATTAAACAATTAATTCATTCATTCCGCTTATTCTCACATGGGTCACGTGGGGTGCTGGAGCCTATCCCTCACCAATGATGGAGTGCAGGCGGGTGGAAAGCCTGTAATGGTTGCCATCCAATCGCAGGGCAGAAGGAGACGGAAAACCATTCATGCTCACACTCATACCTAGGGGCAATTTAGAGTGTTTAACCAGCCTAGCATGCATGTTTTGAGGATGTGGGAGGAAACTAGAGTACCCGGAGAAAACCTACGCACGGCCAGGGAGAACATGTAAACTCCAAGTTTAATTAATCTTAATTAAAATCTGAAACCACATATGGGAAAAAAAGCTGGCCACAATAGATGAGATGGAAACATTTACACAAGCAACCAGTATGTTGCTATTAAGTGTTTATTACAATCCAAATGTTTTTTCTATTTTTTCAGAACAACCATTTGAAGTTGGGTGTTTTCAGTGGCAATGGAAATATATGGAAATCCTTTAGCAACTTCTACATTACATGGGTACAAAAACAATTAATTAGGCTTAGGGAGAGGTAATGGTATTCTGTGAAGTCTAATTAGAGATTACTGGAAATGTTAAACCCCATAAAATATTTGCTCCATAGCAACAGTTACACAGTGTAGTGTTTTTGTGTAATCTCAAAAGACAAATCTACGAAATGCTGCAATCCAAAACAATAGCAATGGATGTTAATGGTCTCTCTTTTTTGTTGTTGATGATGTTATATTCGCTATACCTCAAATTGCCATTGTTGCAATATATTTTCATCCACCTTCAGGTCAATTTTTGCACTGAAATTAACTAATTGCATATTTCCATCAATTACTTTGCTCACATAAGTATTTGAGAAAAATCTGATTATTCCCCTCATAGCTTCTTTAATTTTTGCACATTTTTTAACCACTTTTCCCCCTTGTTAACCACTATTTGTCTTTGGGTTAGGCGATATTCATACATTAATTTCCTCAAACCGCTTATCCTCATTAGGGTTGCGGGGGGTGGTGTAGCCTATCCGAGCTGGCATTTTTGGAATTTGGGAGGAAACCGGATCACCCGGACAAAACCCACGCAAGCCCAGAGAAAACATGTAAACTCCTAGTTTAATTTATCTTGCTTAAATTACTCATGCTATAATGCATGTTTTGGGAATGTGGGAGGAAACTGGAGTACCCGGACAAAACCCACGCAGGCCCAGAGAAAACATGTTTACTCCATGTTTAATTAATCTTACTTAAATTACTCAGGCTACCATGCATGTTTTTGGAATGTGAGAGGAAACCGAAGTACCCGGTTGAAACCCACGCAGGCCCGGGGAGAACATGCAAACTCCATACAGGTGGACTGACTTGGATTTGAACCCAGGATCCCAGAACTGTGAGTCTAACGTCCCAGAACGTTTGACAAACTACAGTATGAATCCTTAGGGCCTAAGATGTAGTTTGTCAAAGTCTACAACTTTAGCAGTCAGAAATTCTGGCTGCAGATTTGAATACTTTAATATTGTGTAAGGGCGGCCCAGAAGCGGAGTAGTTAGCACGTTCTGGGACGTTAGACTCACAGTTCTGGGATCCTGGGTTCAAATCCAAGTCAGTCCACCTGTATGGAGTTTGCATGTTCTCGCCGGGCCTGTGTGGGTTTCAACCGGGTACTCCGGTTTCCTCCCACATTCCAAAAACATGCATTATAGCATGAGTAATTTAAGCAAGATAAATTAAACCAGGAGTTTACATGTTTTCTCTGGGCCTGCGTGGGCCTAAGGCTTAGGGGGTACAAATATATTTAGGAATTTGTGGCTGTTAAGGAAAAGTCAAATCGATCTCCAGGAGTTGCGGTCATTTAAAAATGTGTGGGGGGTGAGTCATGCAGCATCCATCCAGCATGATCAAAGTTTTATGCTCTTCCATTTTACACCAAACACATGCAGACGGGAGAGCAGTGAGGTGAAACAAAGTAGTACAAAAGGATGAGAAAAGCAGCACTCATTATCCCAACTCAAAACATGTACTCTTTGCATTGCGGTACTTGGCTGGAAGTTGTGCAGAATAGTTCTCAGATATATCTTGTTATAAATATTTGCTTCCTTGTGTACGTCTTTGTCTTTTCCATTCTATTTTTTTATGTTTTTATGTCTTATGGCAGATTTATGAAAGATTTAAAAATTAATATATAGCACATAAATAAACATGTCTCATAATTTGTGTACTTTATACACAATAAACAACAATGTTCTCATGTGTTTACTAACCCTATTGTCATTTTACTGCTGTGTGCAGTAGAATAAGCCCCTAATTGTCAAGGTAGCACCATGTCGGTTTTGACAACTGTGTTTTACTATTTAAGCAGAAAAAATATTGGGTGCTCTGACAACAACCATCTTCATAAATCTTGTTGTATTCTAAAATATCTGTTTGTCAACCTTATATAATGAATCCATTTTTTCTTTTAAATTGTATTGTTGGCAAAGCGAACCGCCCCTATCACTATTGTTCATACCTAAAACCAAGAGTTAAAAGGGTTGGATTTAGTTATTCTGTCATTAGTGAAATAAGTCAAAAGTACAAGTGAAAAATCGACTAAAATGTATCTTATTTAAAATGTACACAAAATAAAAATCGTGCACCTTTTTTTGAACATTTTTCTTTTTTAAAATGGCTCTAAAAAGTCAGGACGACAAGCAAAATCTCAGACGTGGTGTCAGGCCCAGGGTTAGACAATTCATTCTGATTATCTGGGAATCTCAGTCAAAACGGATCGGATATCTATCGTCAATTGAACTTATTAAATTGCATTTAAGCCATTAAAATAGTAAGATACTTTTTGATGTGTTTCTTTAGTTTGAGGGTTGCAAGTGGTAATATATCAAAGAGACTAATGGTCATTTTTTTAAATTAAATTTAGAGGAACTCTGGTTTATGGAGTTAATAAAGATATATAATTTAAAAGAGGCTCTCCGTTAACCTATGAGGTAAAATATGGAAACCATTGGTGAGAGAGCTGATTCCCGAACGCACTAATAGGAATGTCAGGACGGCAATCTAGCGCCTCTTTAATCATTCATTCATGCATTTTCTCACAACCAGTTTTACCTATTTAGAGTGTCCAACCAGCCAACCATGCATGTTTTTGGAATGTGGGAGGAAATGGGAGTACCCGCAGAATACCCACCAGGCCCGTGGAGAACATGCAAACTCCAGACAAGTGGACCAATCTAGATTCGAACACACACCCCCAGAACTGTGAGACTGACGCCGAGGCCGACCCTCCTTAAATCATAATTGTTTTTTTTCATTGGTCTCTTATACATTCATACTCTCATTGATTAGTAACAATGTTGACAAAAGAATTCAGAGACAGTTTGAACTTTAAAGGTGGTAAAATGACCCAAAAAGCCAATATTTTTATATATTTTTACTTATAAATACTGGCTCGGCGACTGAGTGGTTAGCGAATCGGGGACCTGGGTTAAAATCCAGCTCGGTCCACCTGTGTGGAGTTTGCATGTTCTCTCCGGGTCTGAGTGGGTTTCCTCCGGGTTCTCCGGTTTCCTCCCAAAAACATGCATGGTAGTCTGATTGGACACTCCAAATTGCCCCTAGTTATGGATGTGATTGTGCATAGTTGTCCGTCCTTGTGCCCTGTGATTGGGTGGCCACCAAATCTTAGTGTCCCATGCCTGTGGTCTGGAGACAGCTGGGATTGACTCCAGCACCCCACGCGAACGCTGATGAGGATGAAGCAGTTTAGAAAATGAGATAAGATTAAACGTGCCCTCCCCTCTCAAATAAACACTTTTCTTTATCTGCCTTCAATTCACGACCATTGCCCATTTATCACCCCCTGGTCATGTTATTCTTCTTGGTTTTTCGAAGCTCAATTTGCCCAGCAACTTTGACTGGATGACTCACCTCAGACTCCCGTTACGCATGACAAAACCTGGAAAGAGCTGGAGGGAGAGGGGGGAAAAGTATTAAATAAATAAAAATCAAGGGGCGAGGTGGAGCGAGTTGATCGTACGCGTCAAATAAAAAGGTGTGTGGCGCTTCCCAGACACTACTTGAAACGAAGACGATGTCGTGCACCGGGAGCTGCACGGTGCAGAGATCCGGACGCCTCAGCGGCGCGCACTTGTGCGCACTGCTGCTTCTTCTGCTCTCCTGCTCGCCCTCTCAAGCCCAATTCAACGAGCCCGAATCCGATGAGGAGCTGAGCCCAAGAGCCCTGCGCGACTTTTACCCGAAAGATCCCAATTTAACCAATGAGAAGCAACTGGTAAGGGAATCTTGATCTCGTGCTCCATATTGCTTGAATTGAATGGAATGCCTTTATTGTCAATATTTAAGTATAATGACATTTAAAGCTTTCACTACGTAGTGCACAAATAACAACAAACAGACAAATAAATCCTATCTGTCATTTTTTGACCCTTTATCCTCTTTAAGGTCGCCGGGGGTGCTGGAGCCTATCCCAGCTGACTTCGGTCCAGAGGCAGGGGACACCCTGAATCGGTGGCCAGACAATCGCAGGGCACAAGGAGACGGGCAACCATGCACAATCGCATCCAAACCTAGAGACAATTTAGAGCGAGGGTGTCAGACTCGGGTTGGTTCGCGGGCCGCTAACGTCAACTCGATTTCATGTGGGCCGGAACATATTATTTATATATATATTTTTTTTATAAATGGAATAAAAGTACTAAATCAAAAGATTTGAATATTCAGTTTTTATGAATTTAAAACAATGTTTTTTTTAGCTTTTTTTAAATATATTTTTTAGATTTTATTAAATTATTTTTGAACTAAAAACAGAAAAAAGGGATTAAAAATTTACAATCATTGATGTAAAAGAAAGGGGGTGCAGGAAATTTAATATACATCTATACTCTTCATTTTAATTTGATGCTAAAACAGAAAGTCGGCACTCTTGATTTACTTTCTCGGGCCGCACAAAATGATGCGGCGGGCCAGATTTGGCCCCCGAGCCGCCACTTTGACACCGGTGATTTAGAGTGTCCAATCAGGCTACCATGCATGTTTTTCTAATGTGGGAGTAAACCGGAGCACTCGGAAAAAAACCTACGCAGGCCTGAGCAGAACATGCAAACTACATACATCTGGAAGTGACTTAGATTTGAACCCGAGACCCCAGAGCTGTGAGGCTGACATGCTTACCACTCGCTCCACCACGCCGCCCCGTCAAATAAATCATCAATAAATAATGAAATTTCTTTCTGTGCACATTTCTTTGCAGCTCGGAGCTCTCCAGGAAGTTCTTGAAAAGCTGCAGGCTAAAAGACTGCCAATGTGGGAGAAGAAATTCGGTCAAGTGCCAACGGTAAATACAAATATGTTGTTTTTTTTCTTTGTTTTTGCTCTGTTAACCCTTTATATATTTTTGCCCAATCATTTCATTTTGGTGTGCTGACAGAAGCGTGTTCTTTGTGCTCAACAGTGTGACATTGGAGAACAATGCGCGGTGCGCAAAGGCGCTCGAATCGGAAAGATGTGCGACTGTCCTCGAGGAGCTTTCTGCAACTTTTTCCTCCTCAAATGCTTATGAGCTTGCATCGCAGCTCTTAATGTAGAATGTAGCAACAGCTGTAACTCACTTCCTTACAATGTGGGGGCAGTGAATAAATCTAATTTATTGATTTTATTTTGTATCACAGGCAACTCCATACAATATGTACTGTATATATCGCACAATACGTGTAAGACTCACATTGGCTGCCATTCACAGTGATAATACTTCAAACTAATTTAAAGATGATAAACAAAAAAATGCAGTTTTTAACTTGTTCAAAGCCAATGAGGGCCACAAACATCCAATCAGCTTAAATGTATTCGAGGTCTATCACCGTCAATGGCAGCCAATGAGTCAACAATCCCCACAACACACACAAACACTTTAGAAGGACACACGTCCTAATGTATTGTCCATAAAAGTTGTGAATTCTTATTTCAGAGCAATGTTTGTGTATCATGAAAGAAATAAATGGTGCATTTGTTTTTGTAAAGCAGTGCCATTGTCCAATATTTCTTTAATAACCAATGTGACGCTTGAAAGGGATGTAACTATGTATTTGTAAAGGAGGTGAATGTATGAATAGATCTCTAATTTAACTGAAAGCATCATTTAACCACAACATGAGCATTCATTCATCTGAAATGCATATGTCAAATCACTAGTGGAAAAGTGATAGACTTCTCTGACTTTTTTTACTTGCTTATTAATGCGATTTAAATGTTGTATTTTTTTGTGTCCTTGAATTGATGAGTAATTAGTTCCAACCAATGCAAAAATTAGCATTTCACCCAAAGTCAGGTGGCTTGAACTCCAGTTGCAGTTTTACAGTGTACCTCAAATTAAATAGTTACCGTATTTTCACGACTATAAGGCGCACTTAAAAGTCTTAAATTTTCTCCAAAATAGACAGTGGGCCTTAAAATCCAGTGCGCCTTATATATGGAAAAAAAAACAGAAAACCAAAAACGAAAAACCACCACTGTCGGATATTAAAAAACACAAACGCCTGAACTGAAACAATACTGTTAAATATGCAGAAGCCATCTTAGTTTACAAAATCTTCCATCATATAGCTCCTCCCCCACTGCAAGATTTTATACAAAAAAATCCAAAACATCAACAATGGCTGGCTCTAGAGGTGACTATGTAGTGAGTGCTTCATACCTGGAAGTCAATCGCAATTACCGTATTTTCACGACTATAAGGCACACTTAAAAGTCTTACATTTTCTCCAAAATAGACAGTGCGCCTTATAATACAGTGCGCCTTACATATGGAAAAAATGTCATTCATTGAGGGTGCGCCAAAAAATGCGGTGCGCCTTATAGTCATGAAAATACGGTAAATGTTTGGATATTGTTTTTCAATAAGTAACACTAGAAAGTGAATCCACATTTTCGACATGAATTAACATTGATTGTGTCAATGCATCAACATGTACCACTTTACGAGACATCTAAAAATCTCTGCAGGTACGTATGTCCATTTTTGAATGACGATTTCTTCAAAGTTCACAATCTTTTAAAACTGGGGATCTCTTTTCAAAACAGGTTGGCATGTTATCCTTGTTTTCATTTAAGGGTACACCTTGTGCCTGGTAACCCTGCAGATGAGCCCCGTGCTGAGATATAGATGAACTCAAATACAGTAATCCCTCGATTATCGCGGTTAATGTAGACCAGACATGGGCGCGATAAACGAAAAACCGCAAAGTAGGGTCACCCCTATTTAAAAAATATATATTATTTTTTCTTACTTCAGTGCTGAGTCCTTGTAGCAAGCGGAGGAAAAGGGGAGTGGCTTTCGCTTGCAAGTTTCAGCTTGAATGTTCGCAATTCTGTGAATTTACCCAAAAAATGAATTAACAAAAAAGCATTTCCCCCCAGAAAAAATTCCGATGTAGTGAAGCCGCAATATTCAAAGAATTACTGTAAATATATTTTGTGCACTACACCAGTGGTTCCCAACTACTGGTCTGGGGACCGGTACCTAGTCCTTGAAATATGAACATTTTGAATCTCGCCCTCCTACTTGAAATAATAAAAGTTGTTATAATATTAATAATGATAAATAATTGTTATTATGCTTGGGACTTGTTTTATTTTGCCACCGTGGGTGTCGTACATGAACCAACTCCACTCCCACACAGTTTTGTCTTAAGTTGTCGCCCTACGCATTGGCTGATCCGCGAGAAAATAGAAAGAGCTTTCCCGGTCCGCAGTGAAAAAAAAGTTGGGGACCGCTGCACTTTATTTTCCCAGAAATCATTCACATGAAAGAATAAAATATAGCATAAAGTGCCAAAACACCAAAGTTTTCAGTCTATAAGATATATTCTATTTCACTAGCATCAAACATTATATCCTACAATTTCATTTTAATTATAGATGTATGTTAATTGCTCTTCACAGTTTCTTCGCATTAGCTGGTAAAGGTTCCCTTTAAATTTACTGTAAGAACAATCCCCTATAAAAGTTTCCCCATCTTCCTTTAATTAAAATGAAACTCGTCATATTGGTAACATAATAAGGCTAAAAAAACTGTTGGCACCTCTACATACTGTTAGGGGTGCAAGAGGTTAAAGCAATAATATTACCCTAATTGTTTAAATGACTAAATAAGGTTAGTTGACCGAGAGATGGTTACAAGTTTGAAGTGTGAACTTTTAAATAGTTGACAAATAAAGGAACCACTGTTCCTTAAATTTCAACTATAATCTCAGGAAAGACTTTACTGAAGTCGATAGATTGAGTCCCACAATTTATAGTCATTTTCTTTCCAAAATAAACCACAGGTTAAGGCACAAAACAAAGTTTTAATTCCATTTCACTCATTCATTTAGTTTAATTGCTGTGAAGGCCAGCATTTACACTCAAATCCTATTGTTTGAATTGAGAAAAAAAATGGATGTTCCATACACATTTATTAAGCTTTTTTAGAAAGTGTTCCAACAACAACACTGCTAATATAAGCTTTTATTTTTTCCCCCTCGTCTGACCTAACTTAACTTGATTTGCAGGTCCGAGCCCAAAGCAAACCCAAAATTTCATATTTCATTTGTAAGGACTCGTGACTCCCAGGTCGGTAGGAGCAGGATGGGTGATTTATGATAAGAGATTAAAGTCTATCTTTAGTGACAAAATCTGAGTTAAACAAGACTGCATAAACATTTACATATTTTGTGTGATAATATAGATGTTTGACGATTTCAACAGTTTAAATGCCTGCTCAGCATGGAGGTGCCAGTTTTTTTGCTCTCGTGTGAAAGCAAAGCGCCACATTGACTACATTCAGCCAAGCCAACACAAGTTTCTATCGCATATTCAACAATCAATTGGAAGCTTTTCCACGCCTCACTCTTATCGGAGCGTGTTTGTCTTTTCAGATCTCCTGTCTTTAGTTTATCCTTAACTTCTTGGTTCTCTATATGGCGGAGGGGAAGATGATTAAGACATGCGCCGTTCACGTGACATACGCAGAGCATGCTCTGGCTCTACGCCTCCAATTGCAATTACATTAGAGTGCCATTTCTGCTCTATCCAAAATATTTATTTTGTAACAAGTATTCCTTAATTCAGTATCAACACAACATTTTAGCATACTTTTTCTTTTTTCAGCGAGAGAACCCGAACCCGAAGTAATGATTGGCATTTTAGGTCCGATCCGACCCAAAATTTGGACCAACTGTTAGGTAGACCATTGTGTTGTTTTGATCAGAACATTTTAATGAATTTTACATTCTAATGACCTGCAACTGACTGGTGACCAGTCTAGGGTGTAGTGTGCTTTTCGTCTGAAGACAGCTGGGTTAGGCTCCAACAACCCCGCCACCCTTTCGAAGATGGGCGGTATAGAAGAGGAAATGAAAAAAAAAATAATGAAGACTGCTTTGAACAAGATATGCTCATTTGCAGAGATCATAAGCTTAAATGTAACATATTTACCACCCAAAAGCCCCCCATAATCCCATGTTAATTAGCCCAAGATCATTCCATGGAGGGATTTCTCTTTTACCTTTCCGTCTCATCCACTTGCTACATGTTATGGTGAGCCTGCCTCTGGTTTGAACTTCCAGAATTAGATTCTTCGGAACTTACTTTCTTCCTCTTCTTAACCACTTTCAATTTCATATTCTGACTTTTTGCAGTGTAAAGTCAACTAAACTTGACTACTGCTTTTCATTTTATCATATGCCCTCTGCCGGAATCTTAGCCTCTCAGTACGTTGTTGGTTTCAACTATGCAGTGGCAAACTGTTAGAAGTATTAACATGCAAACACATTTTTATCATGCAATTTCATTCATTCATCTTCCGTACTGCTCATCCTTGTGAGGATGTGGGGGTTTCTGGATTAAAGATGGATCCACAACAACTAGGAACGAAGGAGTCGGTATTCACAAAAACTAGAATTCCTTGCGGTCGATCGTTAAAATATCAGCTTTGATAACTGCGTAATGTTTATCTCATGCTATTATTGCACCCGAAGACTTGGAGAAGTCTTAGTAGAATTGAAAAGTGGACCAATAGGGATACACTTCCTGGATGTACTGAATTCTTTTTTGAATTTGTTGACATGGAGGCAACACTCATTCGGAACACAGTCAAGAAGATTTTGACGGTTTTGCTGCATGATTGTACTTTTGTGATTATGAAGAAAAAAAACAAGATTCCACTTTGATTTTTTAATTTGTATTTCTTGTTCAAAAGTGACAACTATTGCAGTAATATGAACCGTCGAAAGACTCGAGATATTTCGACATTAAAAGCATTATGGCAACCACAACATCTTAAACTTCTGGTAAGACAATTGTAATTTCTGTCATTAAAAAAGCATGTCAAGATACAATTATTCCTTTTTTCAATTTGAATATATTGATATTAGTGGCCTGGTGTATGAGTGGTTAGCATGTCAGCCTTACAGAAACCTAGGTTTCTGGGTTCAAATCCAGGTTAGTCCACCTGTGTGGAGTTAAGCTTCACCACCCCCTGCGGCACTAATGAGGATAGAGTGGTTCAGAGAATGAATAAGTGACTCATTTAATATTTTAGATTTACAAAGACAGGCATATATTATGTTCCTTATGACATTGACCCAAATAATGTGCAATTTAGAAGACAAACCTTTTGATTCATACAGTATCTCAGAAATAGCACATGTGGTTATTTTTCTTAAGATTTTTCCTTCAAAGTAACACATTTGTACTCGCAATTAAAACCATGAATATGGAGGTGACAATTATGAGTCGGGGGGCATCTTATACACGAGAAATTGTAAAATTCAATGATTTGAAGGGAATTTTAAGGGTGTGGCTCATACGCGGGGGCATCTTATATGCGAGAAAATACGATAATCAATGTTAGATTATCGAATATTGTGTCGTGCTGTTTTAATTGTGGGCCTTGTAATTTTTCCAGTTGACCTTGAGACTTGTTTTTATAGGCTGAGCAGCCATGTGCAGGCAGCACATCTCAAAGATTCCTCTTACTCAAGCGTTCTCTTTGCAACCTGTCAGCATTCATCAATAATGGAGATGAGACAAGTACAAAATGTTAGTCCTCTTTTTTTTTTGGTTTGCGTGTTTCCATTTGGGAGTTCCACGTGGAGCTAAAGAAAGATTTGATTTCATGCGGTCAACTAAACACACAGTTGTGCATATTTCACAGAAATGCCAATCGTCACAAATGATAAGACAGAACAAAACTGTGATATTACAAGATGTTATAATTAGAAGCTTTAAAGAAGTCATAAACTCCGTGCGTCATGGAATTATAAATGAAGTCTTTACTGTCAGCCTTCTGAAATGTTGTCAGTACAAAAAGTACTATGAGTGTGAATTGTTTCCTGTCTCCTTGAACCCTACCAGTGAGTGGCCACTGATTCAGGGTGTGCCCGTCTCTGGCCCAAAGTCAGCTGGGATAGGCTCCAGCACCCCACGCGGCCCTTGTGAGGATGAAGTGGTTCAGAAAATGAAAGGAGGAAAGAATTAATATATACAGCCGCACTGATTGGGTTCTGGTAAACCCCAATCTTGTTAATCTTTGTAATTGCGTAGCCAGACACGGAGGATTTGTCACTGATTCCCTGCGGAACTCCCATCCAATCGTAATGTGATGGCCTGCAAGTTCAATTGCTTTTTTCCACACACTTCATCCTGACAAGCCAGCGGTGCTCATTTGTGTGAAATAATTTGACAGAGACATAGGTTGAGTCAAGTGAATGAAAGAGGAAGGACTTGATGGATTGGGACATAGAACTGGAGACAAATAACCAATGCCCCAAACTAATATTGTTTACCACTGGATTGATGTTTGAGAGAAACATCTCAATATATCAACACGACCGGATTTCCTCAGGCAGAAATTCTAATCATGGGAGCACTTAATACATGAATAAAATCTCCAAAGTCCACAAAACTACACTGTGACGCCACCTGATGGTGTAGGTAAGGGCTAGCCAAAAAATAGTTATATATATACATGTATTTTAAATTTAATTTTTTTAAAATATAAAATACATGCCCTTGGTGTTATTTATATATGGATGAATAACGCTTCTTCATTCATTCACGAGTATTTTTTTTATTAAGTGTGGCAAGTGTGTACCATCTGAAGAGCTAGCTAAATAGTGCATTTACCAAATGAAGAATCTGAAAAATACTACAAAAATGCAACCAGATGAGATTTATTCTGGTTTATATAATAAACGACACTATACGTACGTTGAGAACTTGCCACTATATAAAAAAAAAGGCTGAGATTGATTACAGGTTAAAAGACACCTCTTTTTTAGCACAATTTGTTTTCATGAGTTTTTGTAGGCTCCAGCAACCACGTGACCCTTGTGAGGATAAGCGGTACGGAAAATCGATGAAGGAATTATAGCTTTTAAAAAAAAGAAAACCCCAACTCTTGTACTGTACGATGAAGACCATCAAGCAATCCTTCTCTCTAGTGGTTATTTTGGGGATCACCTCCAAATCCCATTCCTCAAATCGAGTAAATCCATTAAAAACTAGTATTTACCAATTTAAATTGCGGCATTGTGAAACAGTTTTAGAAGACTGATTTTTAAAAATTTAATAACATCTGGACATATTTCTTGAGAAAGCACTGATTTTTTAAAACCACAAAACAACTTTACTTCCAATGTTTATTCAAAATGAAAACAGGGGGAACAAAAAAAATCACAGCTGTGAACTTGTGCCGACAGTGCCTCCTACTATAACCATCCTACTCAGTCCAGACTGGGAGAAAGAAGTAAGCACACAATTCACACAGAATAGCAACATTTACCCTTTATGACTCAATTAAATAAATCAATTTGAAACTACATACAGCACTAATGAAGAATGATCTTATTCATTTTTAATAGGATCCTTCCCCCAGATCTATGTAATATTTCAAAAGAAAACAAAAGCATGGAAAAAGCCAGCAGTTATGAATGTACATTGCACAAGCAGCATGTAGAATAGTTTCAACAAACTAAGCAAATAAAGAGGGTTTGAAAAAAAAGTATCCCCAAGCCATTAAATGAAACCATATTATTGTCACGTATCTAAAAGGTTTGTGTAGAAAGTAAATCTACTACTTTGAGGAAGCCTCCTTTTTGACAGCAAATCATGTTGTTTTCATGTTTTACTGGTTAAGAGGGAAAAAAACTGCTCAGCCTGGTTTGAAAAAAAAGTGCAATACAAACTGTTGTTAAGCTGCTTACTCTTGGAGACTTTTTTTGTATTTATTTTTTTGCTTTTACCCATTAATCGTAAGTCACAAATACATCCAAAGCTGATATGAGACGGGAGGTGGCTCAATGCCATGGACTCCAAAACCACAGGTCTTTCTCCTGCACTCCACTGGCTAGACTCAAGTCTAGCAAGTTGGCGCAGGCTAAAAAGAAGTATTCCCAGATCACTCACTCGTCCTGAAAAGGGTAGCTGAGCGCTGGAGGGAAGCCTTGATTCCGGGGCTGCTCGTCCAGCAACAATAAATCCTCCACGTCCCTTCCTTTGTAACGTCGTCTGGCGATCTTCACTGTCACTTTTCGACCTTGAAAGATTTTCAAGGCCTCCTTGGAAGCCATGGCTCGTGCAGCGGCTTCGTCCCGGCCATAGCCGGTGCCCAAGTAGACAGTGCGGCAACGGATTTCACACACGTGACCTTCTTTCTGTGTGCGACCCGCCGGGAGTCCGGCGATGTCCTTGAGCGGCACGAAGACACACGACAGAGTTTGTTTGCAGGACTCCACGCAGCTGCAAAGGATTTCAAAATGGTCCAAGTTGGGCCCGAAGCCCCCTGCCGAGACTAGCTTCCAAGCCACGGCCTTGTAGAGGCGGTTGAAGAAAGGCTGGTGCTCCGCTGGAGCCTGTAGAGGTGGCCCACACTTCTGACTCATAGGTCGGGCGGAGGTTCGCCCAGCCAGTCGACCGTCGGGCTCATTAGGAGCCAATCTGGCTCTTTTTGTGCAGCTGTCATCGGTAGCTCCTTTGTGACAAAAGCAGCGGAAAAAGGAAAAAAACACTTAATGAGGCACACCGTGGGCGTGTAAACAACCCAAGATGAAAAGTTCCATATGTCCTTTTTCATAAATCAGTTGTACATGATGATACCTTTTCACCAACTTACTTTTTAAACCTACCAATAAATCAAAGTGCAGTATTTACTCACATATAAGCCGCCCGTGCATATAAGCCACACCATTAAAATTGCCTTAAATCGTTAAATTTGACTATTTCTCGCATATAAGCCACCCCAATTCACAATTTTCACCTCCATATTCATGATTTTAATAGGGAGTACAAATGTGTTACTTTGAAGGGAAAAATAATCGCACGTGATACTGTATGAATCAAAAGCACATTATTAGGGTCAATATCATAAAGAATCAATTCATCCAGTATTGGTTGTTCTCTTACTGCAAAACAGAAAATAACCAACAAATAGTAAATGTTACTTTGCCAACATCTACTGGTGAAAGAGTGTAACAAGTCTTGCGCGCATTAAAGTTATACACGAACGATATACTTCTGCGGTGCTGGCTGGTGTTCTTTGAATTCCAAAATAAATGATTAAAGACTTTACAAAGCTGCTGACTTCTGTGGAGACATTACTTTATGGTTACTCCGCTGCCACTTACAATTGGACTCTGTTGGAGAATAAGTGTATTTGTATTACTTATTCATTTTAATGGCTTAATAACTAGACCTGGGCAATTAATTCCACAAAGGGCCGCAGTGGGTGCAGGTTTTTGTTCCAACCCATAAGAGGAAACCTTTCCACCAATCTCATATCTTCCAAATGCAACCAGTGGATTGCAGTCAGGTGCTTCTTGTTTCAGCAGAAATTTAATTATAGTTCAACTAACTGTCTTCGATGGATCGATTCTAACAAAAACCTGCACCCACAGCGGCCCTCGAGGACTGGATTGTCCAGGTCTGATGTTGCCTATTAATATATTTGGAAATCAAGTCTGCCATACCTGATGAGGTGCTGCACTTTTCTGTCCGCATCGTTTTATGAACTGGGGGGTCTCGCACAAATATTCCTTCGCCCATCTCATTGATCTTGTCCATGACTGCCTCAGGATATCTTAGAAAAGGTTGGGGAAGATATTTAGAGGGTTATTTCTAGTCCCGATTCTCCTTGTGCTTTGCTTTACTACCTGCAACCAAGGAAAACGTGGTTAGCCCAGGCCATGGAGAGGGACAGCAGTCTGTCCAAACTGTTGTTGGAGACTCCAGGTTTCACTGTTGGGTATGCGTCCATGTTTCTCAGGATGAACTCTCTGCGAGCACCCCACTGTTTGTTGTTCTCACAGTAGCCTCTCAAAGTGTCGACCCACTGGGCCACCTCCCGGTTCTGGGCCAGGTACTCCGAAACTAAGTCCTCCTCTGTCCTCGCCCCGGCCATGCCTGCGATGCAAATAATGGAATATCTTCTTTTCAAATTGCCAGGTGGATAACAATAGACCTTCTAGTCATCACTACCACGGTTCTGCGACTAATTTCCCTTTTTAAAGTCTCACGACGTAAAAGTATTTGAACGGACTTGACTCATTTACACTGATAACGTTACACGATGTGGACGAGCTGAGTGTAATAAACTGCGCCAATACATACCAATATTTAGTGATAGCAAGACATATTATTCTTTTTTTCAACTTGTCATATACATACCCAGCTTTCTCTGTTACGAGAGGTTGCTAGTAGCTACTGCATGACCGACTGATGACGTTTACGACAAAGAACTACAATTCCCGACGAGGGCGGTATACGCAACAGGTTAAGAAAAGAGATGTTTTCAATATTGCCGCAATACAATTAAGTAATTGTACACAAATGTAAGTATATTGTTATGAACACGATGAATTTCTTTTAACTCGACAGAAATAATTTAATTAAACATTGAGGGTAGTTGCAACGGCGCCCTATCAGTAATTAGGATATGACATCACAAACCAGCGACGGATCCTGGCGGGAGTTTGTTTTGATGGATTTCAAACACGATTGCAGTAAATGTTTGTATTTATATTTTATTAGCTAGAAGTAAAATGATTCACGAATTGTTGCTGGCATTGAGTGGATACCCTGGGACCATTTTCACATTCAATAAACGCACGGGTTTGCAGGTAAAAAGAAACACTCCACGGTTCTCGAAGAAATAAATGGGACACAATTGCACATTCAACAGTATTTTTCAGTTCAGGCGTTTGTGTTTCTTTAATATGGTTGTGCCTTTTTAGCTTCCTGTCCAATATTCTCAAAGCCTGCTTATAAATGGTTTCAATTGGATTTAGTGTTGTTTTGCAGGCTGATGACTCTGACCCTGGTGTTATTGTTTCAAATGACCCTAAAATTTGACAAATTGAATTTAATCTTATTTAGCTTATTAATAATCGGTCGTTTATTATCTGTCGTTGGAAGGCTAGTTCAGAGTCAAGAGTGATTCCTGGGTAGTCTTTCGCATGGACATATAGAACAGCATCATTGGCAAACATTTGGCAGGTGACACTTGAAGGGCAGCCGCTTGGCAGATCATTTATGTAGAGACTGAAGAGCAGAGCCTAGCACTTCAGGATATCCCCCGCCTCTGGCCTGGAGTCAACTGGGATAGGCTCCAACAGCCTCCGTGACCCTAGTGAGGATAAAGCGATTCAGAAAATGAGATGAGAATAACGGTTTACTTTTTGGGGGATTTCATAACTTGCGTCGTTTTCGTATGTCAAGGCATTTCCATACAAAAAGCTTTTGTAACCTGAACATTTCGTACCTAGAGGCATTCGTATGTAGAGGTATGACTGTATTTATTTTGTGTGTGAATGGTGTGAACATTGATTACAGCAATTGAACTACAATAATTATCTTTGTTCCATTCTGATTTTGCATTTTGAACGTTTTTACATTTTTTTTCTTGTACTTGCAGATTTCCCAGGATCTCCCTTTCCTTCACCCTAGTGAGATCGGTGTCCTCAGTAGGCTCTGTAAACTGGGCTCGGATTTTATTCGCTTTACAGAGTTCATTGAGCAACACACTGGTCATGTGCATCAACAAGTGAGTTCTAATTGAATATGCCTATGTGTAAATTGCTTTTGCAATTACCGTATTTTCACGACTATAAGGCGCACCGCATTATAAGGCGCACCCCCAATGAATGACATTTTTTCCATATATAAGGCGCACTGTATTATAAGGCGCACTGTCTATTTTGGAGAAAATTTAAGACTTTTAAGTGCGCCTTATAGTCGTGAAAATACGGCAAAATAAATATTCAGTTCATTTTTATTTTTAAATTGAATGCTTTCTTTGAAGGAACATCACACAAATCAGTCCAGCCAGACTGGACTCCATGGTATATACCTGCGTGCATTCTGCACTGGGCTGGACTCAGTGCTGCAACCATACAGACAGGCCCTGCTGGACCTTGAGCAGGAGGTAAAATATAACTGCAAGAACATTTTAATTTTGAATAAAGAGCACAGCAATTGAGCTTGTTTATGTATTTCAGTTCCTCGGTGATCCCCACCTGACGATATCCCATGTGAATTATAAGCTTGATCAGGTAGGCGTGTCAATATCTTTAAGCAACATGAGAAAACATTGATGAATGTTACCTATACTATACTTGATCTTCTTTTTCACCCAAAGTTCCAGTTGCTTTTTCCCTCGATGATGGTGGTGGTTGAGACTATTAAATCACAGAAGGTAAACGTTCAATTTGACAAAACCAGTTACGACATGGCAGTTAAAGATCCCTTGCAGACTGGAGTCATTTATTAATGAAGGTAGAGTAGGAAAAAAACATTGGATTACATAAGCAGGGAACCATCTGGTCAATGTCTTCAGATCCACGGCTGTCAGATCCTGGAATCGGTGTACAAGCACAGCTGTGGGGGGCTTCCTCCTGTACGCTTGGCTTTGGAAAAGTAAGCCATGGTATTTCTACAATAAATAAAGTTAACATTGTTGGGTACACCCATTTGAGCGAAATGCTCCACGATGCACGAATTGTTACAGATGCATGAGACTTTGGGTGAATTATCAGCATCAACTTACTAAAAATAAACCTTTAAAGTCAAACTATGTTCCTTAGGATTCTTGCAGTTTGCCATGGTGTGATGTACAAGCAACTTGCCGCCTGGATGCTGCATGGATTACTGTTGGATCAAAGCGAGGAGTTTTTTGTCAAACAGGGTCCAAGTGCAGGAGGAGCTTCTGCATGCCAGGAAGAGGATGAGGAGGATCTCGGTCTGGGAGGCCTAAGTGGCAAACAGTTGCGAGAACTTCAAGACCTGGTGAGAAAATAAGCTTGCATCTATTTCTGGGCTTTGGAAAAGATGATTTATTTTGTCTTGTGTTTGCCTCGCCAGAGGTTGATAGAAGAGGAGAATATGCTGGCTCCGTCTCTCCAGCAGTTCTCTTTGCGAGCAGAGATGTTGCCCTCTTACATTCCGATCCGAGTGGCAGAGAAGATCCTTTTTGTTGGAGAATCTGTCCAGATGTTCGAAAACCACAACCACAGTCCCTCTAGAACCGGTACTGCACAAACAAAACAAAACATGAAACCAAATTTAATGCAGTGAGAATCAAAAGAGAACAGAGATAACAGGTTCAAACTGGAAAAAAATACATCACTAAAGGGAAACATATATAGATAATAAATTCCATCAGGGTAAAACAAGCATCTCATAGTTTAATATTATAATGCTATTATTAATAATATTATGAATAATGTCGCATACTATTATAATAGTATACTACAGTTGTACCTCTACTTACAAAAATAATTGGTTCCAAGACTTTTTAAATATTAACTTCCTGAGATAATACATATATTTATTATGAATATTTTTTCTTTAAAAGTGAAAAAAACTTAATTGAAACAAATTAGTAAATTTAAAAAAATACTAGTCTCTTTTTTAAAATGTGTATTTTTTGGGACTTTTTGGGAATTTAGCTTTTACTTTTCCTAAAATGTGATTATTTTTTTTGTTTGAGTAAAACTAACAGTATTTTTGTTTTCTGTTTCAGGATCCATATTGAAACACCAGGAGGATGCATTTGCTGCTGATTTACACAGACTTAAGCAGCAGGCTCTTTTCAGCCTGGTCGATTTCGAAGATTTAATCGATCGTATCAGAAGCACGGTGGCAGAGGTAAATTCATTTTTCATTGTCATATAATGCACCACTCACATAAATTAAAGGATATTCAGCATTTGGCTGATTTTTCTCCCTTAAATTTGCTTTAAACCGGACCACATCTTTTCAGCATCTTTGGACACTGATGGTGGAGGAGTCCGAGCTTCTTGAGCAGCTCAAGGTATGATTCTCTTCTCCTTTGACACCAAATTGTGTTCACAGATTTATTCAGAATGTAAGACAAAATCAATACAGAATTATCACATTAAACATAATTGAGAAATGTCCATTACTTTTCACGTTCACATTGAACCTTACTCTCTTCTACTTCCAGATCATCAAGGATTTCTATTTGCTTGGTCGTGGTGAGCTCTACCAGGTTTTTATCGACCTCGCACAGCACATGTTGAAGACCCCACCAACGGCTGTAACGGAGCATGGTAAAGCCCATTACGCTATTAGTGTCCCCTGCCTCGTGCCCGAAAGTCAGCTGGGATAGGTCTCCCGCTTGTGACGATAAAGCGGTTCAGAAAATGAGTAAATGAACTCCCCATTTGCCTGCATTTCTGCGCTTTAATTCTAACCAGATATGTCAGATTTAAGTTTTGGGCAAGCTGCTGTGAGTTTAATGTCTAATATTTTCTGTACCTCAGATGTAAATGTGGCTTTCCAACAAGCAGCTCATAAGGTGTTGCTGGATGATGATAATCTGCTTCCTTTGCTACACCTCACTGTTGACTACCAAGGCAAAGACAGTAAAGGTTAGATGTTGTCAAAATCAACAAAACAGTTGAAATCTTGATGTTTTTAGTTGGCTGAGATCCATTGAACAACTTGCATGTATAGAATCATAGTAGAAAGTAGAGTACAGTTGTACCTCTACTTATGAATGCTTGCACATACAACATTTTCAGGTTACGAAATCCTTTGACATGCAAATTACTGTTCCAATATACCATATTTATTCGAGTATAACGTTCAAAATTTTGTACCAAAAAAAGTGAAGTAAAGTTTGGCGCATTATACACGAATCTCGGCGAAACACTGCCCTCTCCCGGTGGAAAAAGTCCTCTCCCGCAGCCATTATATGTAATGGTAGATGTAGAACTTGTCTTTGTCAGCCAGATAATGAAAATCTACCTTTTACAAAAGCCAGCCCTCTCCAAAAAGCCTTGGCAAGTTTATCGGGTAATACAGTTGTACCTTGACATACGAGCACCCCGACATACGAGCAATTCGAGATAAGAGTACAATTTTGAGCAAATGATCTCTAGATACGAGACAAATTTCGAGATACGAGAAAGCCAGGTGGTCAAGACATGGGAGGCTGTTTATGATTTTTGCCGCATCTCTTTCGGGTATAACAGATCTCTACGAGCCCTGGGCGGACAATGCATTTTTTCAGTGTTTTTTTTCTCCGTCACTCAGCGTGAATGGCGGAGCGATCTCTAATACTATTGTCAGAGTACCAAAAGGATGAGAATACAGACACAGAAAAAAAGAAGTCGAGTCTTGAAAGTAAAGTTGTAAAACATTAAAGTATGGATAAAATACTGTTCTCTTTAGGAAAAATACATGTTATGAAACAAGTTCTGGACCCAATTTCATAAGTAGTGGTACCATTGTACTTAGACAGCAATTAAATTGTTCCACCTGGCTCACTTGCTGCCTTTGAAAATAATAGCGTTCAGGTTTATTTCTTTTTATTGCAGTCAATGGCAGTCAACAAGTTAAAAGTTATCCAATGTCAAGTCTCCCTCTTTTCCATTTTAAATATATTTGTAGAAATGATGGTCCCCAGAGACGGAACCAGCCCTCCACAAGATATCTCCCCTCGTGAGGTGCCCCCCACTGGCTGGGCAGCTTTGGGCCTTATCTACAAGGTTCAATGGCCTCTGCACATTCTCTTCACTCCTGCTGTTTTGGAGAAGTTAGTACCAGTTGGAACATTGTCTCTTTCCCAGGTTGTGATCATATGTTTTTGATTGCTCAAAATCACGTGTTCCTGTTTATTCCTTTAGATACAACGTTGTGTTCAGGTACCTGCTTAGTGTGCGGCGGGTGCAGTCACAGCTCCAGCACTGCTGGGCTTTGCAAATGCAGAGGAAGCATCTGAAATCCAGCCAGACGGACGCAATCAAATGGAGGCTACGTAACCATATGGCTTTTCTGATTGATAACTTGCAGTACTACTTGCAGGTAAAAGCCACAGGAACGACTGATATCAATCACACAGACTAAAATGAGTTTATTTTTCTAAATGTCTCCAGGTGGATGTGTTAGAGTCCCAATTCTCTCAGCTGCTTCAACAGATCAACTCGACCAGAGATTTTGAAAGCATCCGACTTGCCCATGACCATTTCCTCAGCAACTTGCTCGCCCAGTCCTTCATCCTCCTGAAACCAGTATGAATTTAAAATGCTGATTTTTGCACAGACCGCCGTTCTTGGGCGCTTTAGCTTCTCACTCTTTTTCAGTTTCAGTATCCTTATCCCTATATTTGTTTTGCAGCCTTAGTGTATGTCATAGAAAACATTTCTAATTTGCTCTAAATACCTGTATACATAGCCTCTGGAAAACCTTTTTGACCAGAAAATAACAAACTATTTGTAAAGCTCAGATGTTTTTGTGCAAAGAGCCAATTGGTGCTATTTTTTTTATATTTTTTTATTTTAATCTTTAATTATGCTTCCATTCTAAGGTCTTCCATTGCCTGAATGAGATCCTGGAGCTCTGTCATAACTTCTGCTCTTTGGTTAGTCAAAGTGTCGCATCCCTGGATGAGAGGGGATCCGCTCAGCTAGATATTTTAGTCAAGGTGCGCTGTTTATTTTTTTGGCTGCTTCTAAATGTTAAGGGAAGTTTGCCTCATTGGTTGTTGACCTTTCGCAGGGTTTCAGACGTCAATCATCACTTCTGTTTAAAATCCTTTCAAGCGTGAGGAATCATCAAATCAACTCAGATCTCGCTCAGCTTCTTCTGCGACTGGACTATAACAAGTACTACACCCAAGCCGGAGGAACTCTGGGCAGGTGAGTTGCACTTGTTTAGTTGAAACACCATTCCAACAAAGACTTCCAGACAAATGTGGCCATGCGTTCTTTTCAAGTATCATTTACAAGATGTACATTATCTTTCTTTCATAGTGAAAAGGTTCTTGTAATGTTTTTTTTTTTGGTTCAAAATGTAATAAAGCTTTAAATTATTTTCTTTTAGTGTTTGAGAAGACCACAGGATTATATGTTAGCTGTCATTGGACCTCCATTGCATCAGTCTTTTATCATGGATGAATATACTGAAAAGACATTTCGCCGAGTTTCAAATTGCAAAACTGTTGTCACTGAAAGCTGACAAACTAATTTGTGTCCACCTATTACCATGCTTATTGTACCAACTACCACTTTAGCGGTTGCTCCAGCTAAAAAGTAATTTTATAATTATGTGGAAACCTTTGCTGCATGTAAAGTTTTTGTGTCAAAAACAACACAATCCTTTAAAGTGAAACAAGAATCACAATTTATTCTTCCATAAAAACACAGAATGAAGTTGTGTTGCCAAAAATAAAACAATCCTTGAAAGTGAAACAAGAATCACAATGCTTCCATTAAAAACTCAATGAAGTTATGTACAGTAAACGCATGCAAGAGAACACATTTTAAATCACAAAGGTAGTTGGAACGTCCAGGCCTATGATGACGACGTTGATGATGGGGACGATAAAGTCAAGGAATAGTTATGGCGATAGCGAGGCTTGCATTGGAAACCGAGGCGCTCCCCACAGATGACACTCTGGATGAGCCACTCAGGAGACACCAGTGGAAGTTCAAGCGATGTCACATTTTTCTCAACAATTGGTGGGCAGGAATGGTCAGAGACGACAACATCAAACTTGCCTGCTGGGACATCTACACGAGAAAGGAAATAACTAAATGTTAGACACGTGGTAAAAAGAAATTTTGGTAGTCCCTCCGCACTTACCGCAGCTATCCTTATCAGCGTGAAAATGACGGACAGAAGAAGCACCACCCATCGTGGCAAGCTGGGCCCAAAGTTCCACTGGCTTATCAAACACCAGGAAAAAGTGCAAGTCCTTGAAAGGACTGCAGCGGGGGTGCCTGAAGGAAAAAAATATCGCATTTAATAGGGCATTGCAGGTTTTAAAAAACACTTTTAATTTTGAGTGGCGAGCGAGAACATTGCGCTGAAAGGCAAGCCTAACAAGATTAGTGGATAAGGGCACGCATACAAGGCACATGATTGGTTCCTGGCATGAGATTAACACATGAAAGCAACAATGAGGACCCATTACAATCAACTCATGATACTGCCAAGAGGTTTAGCTTTATTTTTCGAGCTGATTGGCAGCGCACCATCACATTATGGACGGATAGTATCACCCAGAAGAGCAGCTTTGTCTTGTGAGCGAATTGACTGTGCATTTGGAAATTTGACATCTATAAGTACTTCAAATTTTCTATAATGCGACCGGACGATATGAAGATATCAATTTAAAACTGGCTTATTTCGACTAAGATCTCGTTTTCCCAACGCAATACTCACAGCTTGCACGTTCATCTGATTATTAACTATCATAAGGATCTTCATGTGCTGCCGACAACCTGGCCAACATAAACGACCTGTCACAGCTGCTTATTAAATCGGTAACTTAGTTTTGATACACAAAGAGGCTAGCTGCAAATATGGTTCAATTCGGTGTCGGTAATGAGAAGCATAATCTGTTGGGCCACGGGCCCCAACTTCACATTTCTTTTACCCGGAATTGCATTTAGTTACACTAGTTGTAACAGCAAGAAATTGTCCAATCATTTATTACCATTCAACAATGGCATCATCTGGTCCCAAACCGGCAGGAAGTAGATAGTTCCTGTAGTTGAGAAGTTTGTTGTCTTTGCAGCAGTCTCGCACCCAAAGATGGGAGACACATGGCACACCACTGGCCAAGCACAGCAAATACTTCCTGGTACGGCAATGCTGGTCCACGACGAGTAGACTCTGGTAGGCCGCCTTGCACTAGACACAAAAGCAAAGCGATGTCAGGCCAGATTCTAACAAGATTTATGAGCGACGTTTTTGTGGGTTTTTTTTTGTGCGCTTACCTGTTCTTCATTGAAATCTGGCAGGACAAAGCCTCCACCCGCCTGTAGCTGAGATTCGGTGTACGCTTTGTTAAAGGGGCCAGTCTGCACATAATCTAGTTGGAAAAATGGAGCCAATACATGTCAAGCCAGCCACCCAAAGCAGCTGAAGAATAATACACCTCTCACCTTCCTCCTCATTGTCACTGGAAAGCTTATTGCCCAGTCGGTCGATCTCGGACGACACGGTCAGCATGAAGGCGAATCCCATGAAGAGAGATGCATTCTGGGGCATGGGGCCATGAGTCTCGGTCAGATCGCATGGCTGGACGGAGAGTTCCGTGCCGCTGCCAGACGTGTTGCAAATGCCGACTGGTTGACCTGTGGGAGCACACGGTGCATTTGTTTTAATGGTAAGCGTCGCCGCTCGGTTGTGAAGAGTTTGCGCAAATCTGATGAAAAACATTGAATGTGGCTGTAGTTAACTGCAACGAGACACACCAGCGACGTGCATCTTTCCTCCACCTCTAAACCACCACCGGGGGCGCTTGGTTCATTACCAATTAAGACTCCGCAGCCGCACAGGGAGGGAGGACTTGGCACTTGATATGACTGATGCCTCATTGGTTATGCTCAGCAAAAAGCAAAATGTATTACCACTTCCAAGACATCATATTAAAAAGCAGCATCATACTAAACATTTAAAAATTTAATTTCAAAAGTACTCAGCAGTGCAAAGTTAAAAATGGATACAAATAGGCAGAAATAATAAAACATTGCTTTAAAAGTGCTTGCTAAAAAATAACATTAAAAACATGGCAAATCATCATGGACTCATGTTTTTGGTGAATGGGCCTTCGTACCCGCTCTGGCAGCAGAAACCCTTCGGCTTCTTTTGGCCGGTGAGCTCTCGTTCTCGAAGCTCCTGAGCCTTCTCTTCGTGGAGGGGCCCGGGCTGCTGGAGGAACTGTGGTTAAGAACGTTCAAGCCAGTGGAGGCTACTCTGCGGCGCCTTTTGCCCTCCACCAAATTATCTGCGCAGTGAAAATGTTTGTGTCATTAAAAGAACACACAAAGTGTCAGTACAAAGAGAGAACCAACTCAAATTTGTGTACCAATGGTGAACATTTGCAAGTTGTCATTATTCTTTTTATTCATTTCCATTGCATTTGGATCCTCCGGATTTAATTAGAGTGTGCAAGCAAATTTGGAAATTGTTGGGAAACTACATTTGAATATTACAACAACTTGGAAATGGGTGACCTAGTTGCGTCATTGTCTTTGGCACTGTTTTTTGACTGACATGTGGTGGCAATAATATGAATGAAGGCCAAAAACATGCGTGATCATACCTGCTGTTTATTTTGGGTAATAATAAATATAAAACTTCATTTTTTCCATACTTTGTTTATAAGTTGAATAAATATTATCAAGCTTCAAAACCGTTTGTCGAGCATGTTTGGTGGGCAAAATGGGCAAAAACTATTGACCAATAAGATTAAGACTTTTTATGTAGCTTTAGGGGCCCAAAATGTTGATATATTTAGAAGAAAAAAACAGTTTGGACATGTAAGTCAGGTTGTCGTAGAAAAAAAATGATCAATTTGTAAACAAGTTTGTACAAAGGTAACATCAATGGCGTGCAAAAACAAGACAAAATATGCCCAGTTCTTAAAAGGTTACTGCAGACTCGCTGCTCGTTTTGGTGACGTATTTTCTTTTGTCTTGTGCTATGTCGCATCCACAATTAGTGAAGAATGGAGCAAATGCTATTAATTTTTATTTTTTAATGTACGTATACAGTTATACCTTGAGATGCACTCGTATCTCAAATGAACTTTTCCCATGAAAATGGACTAAATACAAATTAATTTGTTCCCGCCCTCTGAAACAGCAAAAAAAACAGGATATTATTGTAAAGTTTTTATTGGTTCTAATTTATTCTTCGCACACCCAAATAAGTGAAAGTATAATGTGCCAAAACTACTCTCTGAAGTTCAGTTTTCTAAAAAAAAAGTTACTCAAGTAAATGTAATGCCATGTAACCCACCTCTGGTTGCAACGTATGTATGTGCTAATTGCACTTACCTAGGCTGATGTCAGAGGCCTTGGCCAGCAGTGTGGAAGGTTCATAAGGACCAATACTGTGGTGCTCTCTCAGTTTGTTTCCCTGTTCAAGGGAGAGGATAACTGATGTCCTGTTATACCACTGCCTTTCACCATCTTTCTCTACGCTATAGAAGAGGTCTTGACCTTCTGTTTTGTAACCCTTGATAACACCTAAGAACACAAAGAGGAATAGATTAGCATTATCCGATTCCGTAGAGCACTAACAGAATGACTTGCTTTGTTTAAAGTGGGGTGTTTTGCATTTTAGGACTCTGGAACTATTGATCAGTAACACAACATGAAGCTTATAACATATCTCGCAATAATGTTTAATCGAGTATAATGCAAGAATGATAGAAGCTGATAAGAAAAAAAAAATGTACCAACATAGACTCCCAACACGTGTATGATTACTATCATGGTAGACTTTTTACGTGTCGGTAATATAGATCAACCGATTATCAGCGTCCATATTCGGACATTTGGCTATCGTATCATCCCTTTTTAACCCGACGAGCCCATATGAAAAATTAAATTTAAAACTGGATTATTTCCGCTCAGATCCAGCCACACCTTTCTTCTGGTGCCTTTGCCTGCTGTGTCATGCTCTAATACAAACAACCTGTCACAGCTGCTTGTTGAGTTAAGGGCTTTGTTGTTGCAACATTTTATTTCAATCCGGCTCCTCTGATTGAACTGTACATTCAATAACAGGCATCAACATAAGATGTAAGACTCCTCAATATATTTCTTAATATTGATAGAAAAGTTCCTTTGACCTTGTCATTTATTTAGTCAGTTCATCAAATTTTTGAAAAGCCTGCTACAGCAATTGTTCGATTAGTACGTATGTATACAGTATGTATTCTCTCTATTTTATTAAATGTTATTTTCAGTACAATCCAATGCTGGTTACTTATACAAGCCTTAAACATACAAATGCGCTTATATAAACCTTAAACATAAATTATAGTACAGAATACAGCACTGAATCAACTTCAATTTGAACACTTTCATCTTATGAACAAGCGCTCGGAACCTAACTCGTTTGTAATTAGGGGAGCGCCTGTATTTACTTACCTATGCTGAAGAATTCATCTTCCACTAAAGCAGTGACCTCAGTCTCCAATGGAATGGGATCACACAGCAGGATATCTTTTCCTGCCACCTCACACTCATAGCCATCATCAAAGCGCAGGCGGAATCTCCCCTCCCCAGGATCCTTGATTATGCGGCCAGAGTAGAAGTAGCCATTGGAAAACCACTTGGCCACCACTCGAAGTCCCACAAAGCTCCCGGCAGCAGGGCTTGGTTCCGCTGGGGATGACTTGGAGTGGCATGGGAGCTCAGTATCCGTGGGGATGACCGGCACACGTGGAGGTAATACATGGGTATAAGTTTCATCCTCTGAGGAGGACATGGGCTGATCTTGAGCACCGAGCCGCATAAGTGAACTAGCACCTCTACCCCTGTAAAAATCGGAAAAGTTGCTCAAACCCAAGTTGAAAACTGACAACGTAAAATACCATCTCATGTAAAGAACGTTAGTGGAAATAAGAAAAGTGCAGTGATAGATTACATGCAGATGCCCTCATTTGAATTTTTAACCTAATATACGTGGCAAGCCTCTGGGTGGGAGGACTCACCTGGACGAGGGCCGTCCACGTTTTGCCCGTCCTCCTGAGGTGCGTGGAGATAAATCTCCAGACTCAAGACTACCATTACCACTGTCTTTTGTGACCACTGACCCTGCCTTTTGGTCCTTCTGACCCTTCCGTTTTTGCCCGCCTCCCTTTTTGGGACTGCAGAGAACACAGAGGGGACGGGTGGAGAAAGTAAGGTTGCGCAGGCGCCAATATAAGGTTACTCAAATTATGAGCGACCCAGAATTAATGCCAGATGCAACCTGTGGCTAATACAGGAGTGTTCAGTGAATAGTTTAGAGATTAGTGTGTTAGTCAGGTAAGGAGAACAAGGGACACAGGAAAAGCAGATGTTTTTTTTCACCGAACCTACATGCAAGAGAAAGTCAAGAAGCCCATGCACAGATCAGAGATGAAGCAGTACCTGAAAGATTTAGTGCTTCGGCTGGGCGGCATGATGAACTCTGGCCTGGATAGACCTGCATTGGTGCTACTCGCTCCTCCAGAACTTTGTTGCAAGCTGGAGGCCTTGGATGACAAGGAGCTAATGTCACCAAGGTCACCAGAAGTTAGGGAGCTGCTGATTGTGCGGCACGGAGAAATGTCGCCATCCAACACGTGACAGTCCACAACTGGATCCTCGCTCTCCTAATCACAAAGTTCATTTAAGATTTTAAACATTGGGATGTGTGGAATGGGTGATTAGATGTCTTAGCAGCACCCAAAATTCCAGTATTTAACATAAAACTAATCTATTGGCCTGGGAAATTGCATAAATACTACTAGTTTGACTGGGTAGGACGAAAGCCTCCTTGTTTGACTGTCTCCTCTATTACAACACAGATGACAATGTCCACAGTGTATGGGTACATGTGTGCCAGTTTGTTCGGATGTTCTAAAATGTATGAATGTATCTGTGTCCATGTTCTTAAGTGTACGTCTCTGCAGCAGGGTCTGTTTACTTAACCAACTACGTTGTATGGTATTTAATGGATTAGGCACAGAGGAAGACGAGATGACAGTGCATTGACTACTATAGAAATATAACATGTAATCAATACAGTGTTCCCTCGCTACTTCGCGATTCAGCTATCGCGGATTCATAGCTTCGCCGATATTTTTTGGAAAAAAAAAATAATAATAAATTACAGTGAAACAACATATTTTACAGTTTTTTTTGTTATAACATGAATTTCACTCTCTCTACCTGTATTATATATGGTGTACTGTATACAGGGGGTAAAAATTTTTAAAAAAAATTGGATTAAATTCAAATTAAGCATTTTTGAAGGGGAATCCCTACTTCGCGGAAATTCACTTATCGCGGGTGGTCCCGGTCCCCATTAACCGCGATAACCGAGGGAACACTGTATATTTCTGAGCAACTACAACAACAACTAACAATTATAGACATATTCCTACTCGCGTGTAAATATCAGAAGCCTCAACAAATGATGATCGAGACACTCCTTACAAATACAGTCTACAAATTGTATGTGATTGGTTGTAGAAAAACCTGGATGGATGTTAAGCCACACACCAACATTTTAAATTATATGGTCTAAGTTGTTAACAAAGATCAGATGTGGCAGATATGGTAGTGATGTATGCCTATACATTTGGTCAATATAATGTTGGAACTTATGCCATGTGAATGTTTTTTATGGAGTTGTTTATTAATATATTTAAACATATATTTTGCATTTTTAAAGGCTGACTCTAAAGTGGAACGGGTGGTGCAGAGCGATTAAGAGATGCAGGACATCATCGAGCCTGCCCACCAAAAGATCCAAATGTTAATTCCCTGTCGTGTACTTTATCTGTACTTATGGACGCACATGAGGCACACAGAGATAAAACAATAGACTGAACCTTGTCAGCACCGTACCATATCCTCTTCTAAAGACACAGAATGGATTACATTTTTTTCCCAAAAGCCTATTACATACTTTGGACAAACAGCAGGCTGATTTAAAATTTCGTTAACCCATTTCAAGGCACTCTCTTCATTTGAAGAAGGCATGTAATTATTTCCTTACTTAATAACAAGGAGTTTCTCCCTTTTATGCAAATGTTATGAAAACATTCCAAAAATGTAAAACTTGTTAACTTGGGTTAAGTTCATCCCACGTCATTATTTTTTTAACGCGAGGTAAATTTACATAGCTTCTTTTTGTGAGGCTTCCAATTGTCTGCTTGCCCATAGTGATGAAGACTTGAATTGATTATTTTATTTGTTTCAAATTGCCCAGTCAACATTTCTGCAGGTTTTATTCATTACATATTTCACATGATCTTTTTCAAAAGTAAGGTATTGTAGCTACTTTCATAATTGAATAACAATTTATTTACAGCAATTGGAAATTTCAAATTTGCAAGACGGAAGATCAGGTAATATAATTATCGATATCGACTGATGTTTTTTTTTTTTTTTTAAATAACAATTTTGTTATACTACCCACACCTACTTTAAGTATCACAACAAAACCCACTTAAACACCGGAACGGTAAAAAAAAAAAATACAGAAACATAAAACAATATCCATCCCGAATTTTACTATGTATCAGTGACTCTGCATGCCACCAATTTTACTACAAAGGGATAAAGAAAACATTAAATCATACCTCAGTGACTTTGCGATCCACCTCTTTGCCATCCTCAAAATAAACATCTGTAATTATCCGTGTGACAGTAGTCCGCACTTCCTGGATGGTGCGCACGTGTCTGCGGTGGGAGGGGCCTGAGGTTCTTCGAAAAGGTGGGGTCACTGGTTCACCCTATTTATGACGAAATAGAAGTTATTGAATTATCTCAAAGATCTTACTCTTTTTTTGTGGGGAGAAAGAAAACAAAATATCTGCACCTTGCCAGTGGGCGAACACTGCATTGGTGTAGCATAACTCGTTTTCTGGGGAGCTGCCCGCTGACAAACACACAAAATGTTTGTTAAAGAAACAACAAACAATCTCAACATTATATGACACAGTGAGGAACATTAGTATTTGAACACAATGCAATTTCCCACTTTTGGAGGTTTGGAATATACATACAATTGTGGTCAAAGGTTTACATACACTTGTGAAGAACATAATGTCAGGGCTCTCTTGAATTTCCAGTTATTTCTACAAGTCTGATTTTTCTCTGATAGAGTGATTGGAACAGATACTTCTTTGTCACAAAAACATTCATGAAGTTGGTTTCTTTTATGACTTTATTATTGGTGAACAGAAAAAAAGGGATCAAATCTGCTGGGTCAAAAATATACAAACAGCAGCGCTAATATTTGGTAACATGTCCCTTGGCCATTTTCACTCCAATTAGGCGCTTTTGGTAGCATCCATAAGCTTCTGGCAAGCTTCTGGTTGAATCTTTGACGACTCCTCTTGACAAAATTGGTGCAGTCCAGTTAAATTTGATGGCTTTCTGACGCGGACTTGTTTCTTCAGCATTGTCCACAAGTTCTCAATGGGGTTTAAGTCAGGACTTTGGGAAGGCTATTAAAATACCTTAATTCTAGCCTGATTTAGCCATTCCATTGCCACTTCAGTCGAGCCTTAAGGTGCCGCTTTTGGAGCACGGGCTTCCTTCTTGCAGGGCAGCCTCTCAGTCCATGGAGATGCAAAACACACTTGACTGTGGACACTGGCACCTGTGTTCCAGTAGCTTGTAATTCTTGGCAGATCTGCTTTTTGGTGATTCTCGGTTGAATCTTTATCCTCCTGACCAATTTTCTCTCAGCAGGTGATAGCTTGCATTTTCTTCCTGATCGTGGCAGTGACAAAACAGTGCCATGCACTTAATACTTACAAACAATTGTTTGCTCTGTTGCTCTTGGGACCTGCAGCTGCTTTGAAATGGCTCCAAGTGCTTTTTCAGATCCATCTGAGCTCCTTTGACTTTCCCATTGTAGCGTTTGCATCTAATGAGCCATATTCAAATGGCCTCAGAGAAGTGACCAGCTGTGGTCACTCAATCCTTCACAAGCTAAGAGGCTATGTTATGAAGCTCATTTCACTGACACAACTTTCTAAGTCACCAAAATTGCGTGTTGCTGTATGTATATTTTTGACCGAGTAGATTTGATCACTTTCTGTTAACCCATAATAAAGTCATATAAGAACTAAATTTCATAAATGTTTTTGTGACAAAGGAGTATCTGTTCCAATCCCTCCATCAGATAAAAATCAGTTGTAGAAATAACTGGAAACTCAAGAGTGCCATGACATTATGTTCTGCACAAGTGTTTGTAAACTTTTGACCACAACTGTATGTGCTTCAAAACTGTAAGACACAAAATTAGAAAGTTTCACAAAATCATTTTGTATGAGATCCAAAGCAATGTGAAACTGTACTTAATTGTTCAGAAGCTTCTGTGAGTGACCAAAAAAAATCAAATAGAGTAAATATTTGGGCATTTAAGTATGTATAGTGACTGAAGTACCTTGTTAGGAGGGCTCGCAGCAATAGTGCTGTCTGTTTCCTCGGATGAATCTTTCTGCTCTGGAACAGTCGGTTCTAGTCCCTGCTTCTCTACTGATGGCTCAGCTTGCTTTTCTTGCGGGAGCTCCTGTGGTACCACTACTACTTCCTCTTGCAAAGACTCTGATTGGCCATTAAGTAGGCTGTTACATCCTAGTAATGAAGTCTGTGGGCTTCTTAATGGAGAGGTTAACACCTCTCCCCTACAGAACCGAGAAAATTGAGAACATTAACAATAGAAGTCTGTCAGAGAACGAAATACTGCAGTTGTCCTTTTGGACTGAAAACTGACCACAAAAATCATTAAAGAGCCTTCTTGCACCAAAAAGGTAAATGTGGCTTAATATGTTCACTTTATGAATCAACTTCCACAAATTTTCTTTATAACTGTTCATCATAGATTTTTTTTTAACTGACCGCAATATAAAAACGACTTCCAAGTAGCAGATTCAAGAATTGCTCTCTGAGGGATAAAGACCTTTTTAACGCTGATTCCTGGGGGAAAATCATGTATATGCAGGCAATTCTAAAAATAACCGTATGCCCCACCGCCTAGCAGGCAAAAGTAGGTCTCTTATTTCACATGCAGTACACAAAGACAAGACGAATTATTTCACTAAAATACAAAACAACAGTAGATACAATACCACAATCACAGGGAATTAACTATGTATTCAAGCAACCATTTAAAGCAAAAAAAAGATACCAAAATTATATCGGAAAGTTCTTCTGTATATATTTACAAGTCGGTTTCTTTGGTAATCATGCACATTGGTTTAAGAAAAAATGTAATAGCTTCTTACCTTGCAACAGGTATGTTTATGCTTTCAGGCAGACAGCCATCATCTTCCTCAGCTTCCTTCTGTCTGTGCACTTGCCTGACACGACTGAACACTGACGGACTAATGGAAGAACAAACTCTACATGTAACTTTTTGTTGTTTTAAAAAATGAAACAAAAGTACTTGTATTTCAAATACAGTGAGCTGGTACAGTAGTTCCTTGATTCTCCTCGACCACAATACGTTCGAGAAGGCTGTTTGAGAAGTGATTTGTTCGAAATTAATTTTCCCCATTACAATTAATCGAAAAAGAAATAATGCATTCCAAGCCTAAAAATTAGGCTCTTAAAGATATATTTTTTAAATGTATAACTTTCCTTTTTTACAACCCCACAGCCTCACTATTTCCATTTGCCTTCTTTGATCCATGATTGTGAATTAATGCAGTCCTCAATATGAAGAAAACAGTAAGTAAATCTGCTTACAGGCTGCGTTATGTACAATAACAAAGCACGTCGTGCGTCAGCTAGTCAGACCACGCATTATGCCTTTTTGTGGCAATTGTTGGTGGTATTCGAGTTCTGGATTTTTGTTCGAAATCAGAAGCATTACTCCGGGACGTTCTAAAACCTAAAGATCCACTGTAATGTACTGCTGTCTACGTACCTGGTTTCAGCCTTGGCAACATTGGAGACATTTGCAACAGGTTCATCCTCTTCTGATAGTGCTGGTTCTGCAGGGGAAGAGTTGTGACTGAGAATGAGTGAGTGGAGCATCTACATGGTAACCACATAGCTACAATATACTCAGCAGCAGAGGCCTTGAACTTTCTTCATTTGGGATGTGAAATCTGGGACTACAACCCTGACCGCTTGGACGCGGTATGGGAAATCATTTAATGGTTA
Source organism: Stigmatopora nigra (assembly GCF_051989575.1). Lineage (NCBI taxonomy): Eukaryota > Metazoa > Chordata > Actinopteri > Syngnathiformes > Syngnathidae > Stigmatopora > Stigmatopora nigra. The sequence continues at coordinate 1,028,564 of NC_135510.1, read as the reverse complement.
CTGGGCAGACTAAGACTATGAGAATCAGATGTCAATTTTAAGAATGTTTTACAGATTGTAAACGACACTAAAAGCACCCAACATGCAGTCTATCGCAAAAAAAGGCATTTTTAATTCTCGAGTTAAAACACCAATTTTCTTTCGTGCAACGTGCAAAGGATTTAATAGCGGGAGTTAAAATACATTGCAATAAGTTTCAATGATTGCCTTTTGCTTACTCTGCAGACTGAAGTGTTCTGAGCTTCCCTCTTCAACGGGGGTCACCAATGTCATTCTCAAACTCAGCCTATTGTCTCCCCTCTCTGCTGAGTCGTCCCCACATACTTCTGAAATGCCGTCATTGGCTGCCATCACCTCATCAGCACCAATGGGAGCCTCTGACTTCTCATTGAAAGTCTCTGGTAAGAAAGGAATACCAAAGAAGATCAGATAGAAAATAATGCTGCGACTTAATATATAATGTGGGTATGTATGGTGTCTTTGACAGAAACCCACCGATGGGAGTGCTGTGTCTGAGCGTCCTCTTTAGCTCATTAATTAAAGGAGGTGTCACTCCAACAACTGGACCAATCAATTCACCATCTTTAGGCAATGTGAAATGGAAGGACATTTCTGTATAAAAACAAAATCGGGTTAGATCTGAAAAATGATGTAAAGATGCTCGTAGCTAATAAGAATCTTTGGATTAGTCATTATACCTCCTGAGCTATCACTTAAGCTCTTATCTTTGTGTCCCTCTGCTTCTTGCACCATTGGTTCAAGGCTATTTGTGGATGTAGAAACATTGCCTGTGTTTGAATGGGGACTCTTGTCTTCTGGGAGTTCCAACAGTGTTTTGGGATTAGCTTCCGCAACTCCGTTGCTCTCACCAACCGTGACAATAATTTTGTCTCCGTCTGCACTTATTACCTTATCCTTATCACCGGAAGACGTGAGCTTGCTTTGAGACAGGACTAAAGTAATATTCTTAACGCTGCCTACCACAGTGCTCTCTTTGTCCATAGCTACTTCCTCTGTGGTAAGTGCTTCTTCGACTTCTACAGGTGCATCATTTTGTACTTTGACGGTGTGACTATTATCTAATTCAGAGTTCTGTGACTGTGAGGAAATGTTACTCTTTGCAGGATCCAAAACAGACACATGGGAGATCGCTGGCTGTGAGTCCAGACTATGTGTGACATCCGAAGGAGGTTCACACAGAGATCTGTTGGCATTCACTTCATTCTCTGAAGGTTCTAACTTTAACTGGGGAAAAAATATATTCGGCGGACTTGTCTCTTGGACAGAATCAGAGTCGTTCACATTCACATTCAAAAAAGGAGTTGGATTACAAGGTTTGGGACTGGTGGCACTTTGTGATTCAGTCTGGATGTCATTGCACTCGCTTGTCTGAATAGGGCATGACACCACCGAGTTGGTAGTCTCGACTCTATCTTGCTGTTTTTCCAGTTCTTCTATCTGTGTATCCTGGGATTCCTCTATTATTTCGTCAGTGAGTTCTTGAGCATTGTTGCTGTTGTTTATGTTCTCAGAAAGTTGTAAAGGCATTGAAAAAGAAGTTGATTCCAGTTGAGAAGACTCAAGAGAAAAGGACGGAGTCTTGTTGACAGATGGTTGTGGAGCCTTTTGACTGATTGTTGCGACAAACACATCCTAAAAAAAAGCCGCCCCAAATTAGTGTCAGGAGACATTAAAGGGCATACTCATTAATACAAAACTGAGTACCGTATTTTCACAACTATAAGGCGCACTAAAAAGTATTTGTGTAAAAGTTGTGAAAAACTGGTAGTAAAAGACTGTTTAGGAACAAGACTGTTGTGATGAATGAGGCAAAACACTCCCATCGTTTACACTTGGGGACTTCCACCCTGACATCCCGCTCTCTTATTGAGCCCACAATTGGAGCCCCGTGAAACTGGTTGACTGGGGATAACCCACCGTAACTCTTTTGGGACATTTATGGAAATAAATACATTTTGGGGCCTCCACCTACTACTTCTTAATATTTTCTCGACCCAAAGCATGTCATTGTCGGCTTATGCTGCATGAACTAAGATAACAGCAATACCTCTTGCTCTCAAATTACTGTCGTTTTAGACCGGGGGTTTGTGAGCTGATAATAGTCAGCGGTCACCATATTTGTGCAGCTAATAACTAGTCATAGTAACTTACTATGACTCTAGTTATTAGCTGCACAAATATGGCGACCGCTGACTAGTGTCCTTACTAAGTAAGGAATGTTTTAAATTGGGGAAAAGGACTGAATGTTCCTATCCACGTACACTGCACTCTACAGAAAATATGTTTTTATACAGTCCTCAGGAGAAAAGCCACCTGTAAACATTCATGAATAGTACAAGGGCATTAATAATGGCACATAATGGTCCAAAAACAAGCAAACATCCTTTCAGATTAGAGATATTAAATGAGGCACTTACGTGTGAGAACTCGGGCTGTGAGGGCTGAGAGAGAGGCTTCTCTAATGCAAAACCAGGAGAATTCTGTGATACAGGAGTTGAGGTGGGTGGTGTCATTTTGGAGGAGGCTTCGGTTTCCATCGGCACTTCCTTCATTAGCTCTTCTGGAGGCTGGCTGGTATCCATGGGATCATCAGCACCTGACAAAGCAAATGCTTTAGCTCACAAATTAGCTCTTCCAATACAGATAAAATCGGAATATAGTGTTACCCTGTTGGCTGTCTGCGACAGTTGGTGAGTTAGGGATTAGCAAAGCACTGTGGAGAAAGTTGTCTGGTGTCGGGCTGACATAATCAACAGAGCTTCTAGGATGGGGAAAAATAAATGTAGGTGATTTTTTTACCGTATTTACTACAAACCAGATTTCTATGGGATAATGTGAAGTAAAAGGTCTAATTTTCAATATTTTATTCAGAATATAATATAAATGAAAATTCTAACTGGGATAATGTATCATCATAATGGAAACATTCATTCATTTTCCATACCGCTTATCATCACGAAGTTTATAGGGGTGTTGGAGCCGATCCCATCTAAATACAGGTAACAGGCGGGAGTACACCTTAAAGTAGAGGCCAGTCAATTGGAGGGAACGAGGAGACAGGTGATTTATGCTCACACATACACCTAAGGGCAATTTGGAGCAGGTTTCCCAAACCACCGGGCCGGCCCGGGTACTGGTACCGGTCCGTCAGAGAAATGACTCATCTAACTCAGTGGAGTTATGTTTGATTCTCTATCTGGATTACTCTGCCTTTCTTTCCATCGTGTCGCTGACTGACTGGATAGTTTTACTTTGTGCTGTTTGTTCTTCGTCAATGCCATACACTCTGAGCAAACTCTGACAGTGAGCGTGCCACTGCTAACCACTGCTAACCACCGAGTGAATGTGGAATGACACTTTATTCTAGTCCGGGAAAAAGTAAGTTTTTTAAATCACAGGCTCCGAGGTATCACTTCACACCCTCACTGGAGGACCCACCCCCCTATTTAGGAAGCACTAATTGACAACCGTAAGAACTCCTTTTATTCCTGACTTAAAAAATGGCCATTTGGCTTTTCATCTGTTTGTTTAATGTGCCTCGTCTTTCCAGCCTCGTTTTACTACCTCTCGTTTTTTTTTTAGATTTGTTTGATTGAATGAAATTTAAAATCAAAGTTTCCCTTAAAACAATACATTTTCTCAGTTTAAAATTTTGCATCATCTTTGCTGTTTTTTTTTAAAATAAAATGTTGTGATTTGTTACCTTCATATCATTGCGTTCATTTTTATAGTTTGTTTGCCATTTCAATTTTTTTAGGCATTGGGTTTGTCTTAGTGTGCTCACTACCACATTGACTTACTGGGATAAACTTTGTTGTGCCGATGTTCTCTGTCCGGAGAGATGTAAGAGCTGCAAGGTGTGGGATGGTGTTGCAGCCGGGCAAACTTGTTGCTCTGGCTCAGACACAGTACTGTCTACTGTACTCAGAGGAGAATTAAGTCTAGTAAGTGAATTTAGTTGCATGAATGTGAATATTTGCCTGACCATCTAGTACAGGGGTGGGCAAACTATTCCACAAAGGGCTGCAGTGAGTGTGGGTTCATTCTAACCCATAATCAGTGGGTTGTAGTCAGGTGCTTATTGTTTTCTGCAGAAATCTCATTGATCAAAGTCTGTGCTGGATCGGTTAGGAAAAAAATCTGCAGCCACATCGGCCCTCGAGGACCGGTTTGCCAACCCCTGATCTAGTACATGGACTCACCTGTCTTGTCATCATCAAACATGTCTTGCTGAGATGACATTACTTCAAGGTCGCGCTGCCCTACATCATCAGTGGCAGCGAGAGACTGTGAGTGCAGCAGCACCTGAACGTTTAATGTTTGACCTGACTGGCTGCTGGAGCTCACCTCAGATCTTATGGAGGTACAGAAACTTTGATTGGCAAGAGCATTGCAGATGAATGGTTGCATTTCAAAACAAAGTTATATTGGATTATATGGTTATACCTGACCACTTTGCGTAGCAAATCCTGTGACGTTGCGATGTTAATACCTAATTTGGAGTGTGTCTCACTGGCTAATTGGGGCTTGTCACACTCATCTCCCTTCTGACTGTTCACTTCATCAATAACAAGATCCTGACTCTGAGAAAGTGCAAGGAAACCAAACTGCGAGTTTCCATCTGCAAAACAGAAGACGCACATTTGTGTTCGGTGCTATTCTGTCCTAAAAATGGCATTAGTGCTCGTACCTTCAGCTGGAACACAGGTTGTGGAATCAGAATCAATTGGCAAATTGCCCCTGAAATGTTAAGGAATGAATTAGACAATATTGAATAAGCATGAGATGTTTGTTATATATTTAGCTGTTGGTTACTTTAATTTGTTTTGAGGGGGATTGAAGAAGAAAACTTGACTCTCTTCTTGACTCTCTTCTTGGCATTCTGAACTGATGTTAGGCAGAGCAACAATGCCTAGAGATAAACAAATATGACAACTGTTTAGGTTATGTCATAAACAAACAAAGAAAAATAATATGGATTAAAAAATTGTTATTGAAAAAAAGAAAAACTAACCAGGACCAGCCTGGCCGTTGCTATGGTAGCTTCCAGATTGGCTATCAGTCTGAGAGGTTCTACCTCCTGGTGGTGACGCTATCAACTCCTGGAAAGACAAGGCATTTTTGTGATGCAAAGATTCATTCAAGCACATTCAGAAATATATTGAATATGGATACATATCTAGAGTTTAGAGCACGTGTCAAAGTGCCGGCCCGGAGTCCAAATCTGGCCCACTGCATCATTTTGTGCGGCCCGAGAAAGTAAATCATGAGTTTGTTCTAGGATCAAAATCAAACAGTGGCGGCCGTCAGGGCCTTCAAGGCCTATCTGCTGGCCTAAGAAATATCTGAATCACAAATTATATTTTGTCCATCAATACTTATTAAATAATTCCAAATTGTCCGTTCGTTGCTTTTCCCCCTGGTTGTACTGCTTCCAGATGTGCATTTTCATATTGAAGCATTTAACCAATCACATTTTAGCCATTATTTGTTGCCAGGGTCAGAAATCTGCCTCAAGGCCTTCACAATCAGTTCTGCAGGCTCTGCTGCATTAAACAAGCGTCGATAAGACTGTTGCTTTAATCAATCAGATTTTGAGTTGGCAAAACCACAATGCCTTGTCGCAGGCGTAGGGACACGTCATTGCCTTCTCGCAGGCATAGGGATACGTCATCGCTTTCACCAACTGTGAATGGCTAGTGATAGTGGATTAGCCAGAGCTACCAAACTGTACCTAGAGCGAGCTCCACAAGCAAATATATTGTTGTGTTGTTTTAAAGCCATTTTAAAAAGATGGACATCATTAAGAAAGGTCGGACAACTCCAAAGCAAGCAAATCTGTCACAACCGGGAACGAACATTTTCAGCACTAAATCGAATAAAAACGTATGCTAGAAAAACGGCAGGACTTTCATTCAGCATTAGTTTCGATGGCGATAGGAAAGGAAGAAAGGATGAATATTGTGTACAGTTAAAAAGGTTTTTGTGAGTAATATATAGCTATATTCCTAAATAATATTTCAATTGTATAAGGGTATTATTGATTATTTTTCATGTGTCGCAGCTGTAGCTGCAGTAGGTTTTATAGCCATAAAATATAGTATATAATAAAGTTTTTGAGGGTTGGATCTATTCGCTGAAGGCGTCGCCAGAAAATGCACGGACCGCGGCTGAATTCAAATGATGATAGATGTACAATACATTTTGACACCCTTTGTTTAGATTGTAAAAAACTAGGAGCAGAAAATCATTTATTTATATACAGTTGAAGCCAGATGTTTACATCCGCTGTGCAAAAACATTTTATTTTTTGTCTCACTGTATGAAGTCAAATTCAACTAAGCCTTTCCAGTTTCAGTTTAGTCAGGATTAGCAAAATTATTTAAAACTGTTAAATGTTTACCTCAGATGTTACTTTCTTCAAGGTCAAAAAATTCCCATTCACAAAAAAGTATTTAAAGAGCACTAAGAAGTCCAAATCCTCAGGTCATTTGTATTTTCTTGGAGGACAAAAGTTTACATACGTTTCCTTAGTACAGAGCAGCATTTCCTTTGTCAACCACTTGGGGCTTGTCACACTTATTATTAAGGCAGAATAAACCACCAGTCTTGTTTTGAAAAAATCCCAGAAACCCAGCTTTGTTCACTTTTTATACTAACCCTGACCCTGAAAGTACTAAAGGAAGTATCACAAGGCACTTGTAAGTCTTATCAATATGCCTGATAGGGATAAGCGCAAAATGAATGGCAATTTGGATGAAACTTCTCATAAAAAAAAAAAACTGACTCGCAGAAGTCTATTGGTTCATATTCAATGAAATATCCCATGTTGAAGCTGTCTCCAAAAGGACCGACATTTACACATTGCACAACATGCAAGTGTGCGGGTAAGGGACCAGCTGCAATAGTATGTTAATGTTGTGGAAATTTGAGTTTGCCAAAAAATGATCAACAAATTATATTGTGTTCACTTGTTATACTTATTTTCATTAGTTTCTACTTTTTCAATTGTTTGCAAAAACACTTTCAATTCATGTAAGAACATGATAATAACAATTTGATTAGAATTATTATTATTTTTTTTTACATTTTATATCAACTTTACGTGAATTGCATTCACTTCGGGAAAAACTCCGGAAATGGGACAAGAGTACTCCTGAAATGGGGTAGGATGGCAGCTCAGTAAATGTCAATATCGTGAAATGACCAGCCAACAAGCAACTCACATGTGAACTCATATGTTTTCCTGTATTTTACACGTTTTTTGATCATTTCAAATTGTGTACGCCCTGTAACAACCTTTGTACGGGAAAAAATGCTTTTTGAAAAAAGCATGTTTTTGGAAAACCGACCGTCTTCCCCATTTTGGCTCCAATCCGGATCGTCTCAGTCTGGTAACAGACGTAAACATCATCGTCGATTGCTAATGTTGTCAAGCTTTGAGCATGATATGCACACGTGCACTAGCCGCTTCCACCTTTTCACTATGTAAATAAAGTAATCCCTTAATTGTCACGGTTAATGTACACCAGACATGGTCACCAGTATTATAACTACCACAGTACTTGCTTTACATGCTTTTTCCATCAATACACAAGTCGGTTCATCAAAAATTGTATGTTTATTGAATATTACAACTATAAACAAACCAAGACTAATGTATTAATATCCAATTATAATCTATATATAAAAAAATGTAAATATTTTAAAAGCTCTGCTCACATTGAAAATAGTCCACTTGAAATAGTCCAAAAAAATTAGGTTCATGTTTGAAATCCCCCCCAAAAATAGGTTGATGATTGTATAAACCAAAAAAACTGGTCGATAATTGTAAAATCCAGCCCCCTTTCGGCAAGGTATACACCTTTGTGTTCGGGATTAAGCAGTTATAAAACCACTCATTATGGAGATCTTTCATCATCCAAGCTTTTTCTTGCTCATCCAGTACACAGGTAGCAAGGCCTCCTTTTGAATTTTTCAAACCAATCCCTGCTTTGTGAAAATTCACAAGGGTCACTCGCGGCACTGGTGCTTGGCTTTGGCTCGTATACTGTGTCTTCGTCGGGAGCTAAGCAATCATACAAGTTCTTGACCTTGGTTCGGACGATGTTGGTATCCAGAGGATTGTTTTTCGCACTACATTGCGAGACCCAGACTGAGAGGGAATTCTCCATTTTGACGAGGTTTTTATTCCTCGTGGTTACCACGCATTTGGTTTCGCTTGTAAATGAAAATGTAGCCGTCTTTTGAATGTTAGTCTCCTCTTCTTTTTTTATGCACTGCACGGTAGATTCAATGATGCCACAATGGTGCGTGACATCAACATACTTTTTCACCGCTCTCAGGATGTCAAGCAACTGAACTTTTTCAGCAAATGTCCTCATATTCCATGTTTTCTTTGCATCAAATGAAGCACTGGGTGGTTCTGGATGCTTGGGAGCAGTTTTTCATTTGGGTGTATAATTGTAAAATCCAAAAAAGAAAGCTGGAATTCACTCTCTGTACCCAATGCTAAACGCTACACGCAGGGAACAGAAAAGACCGGCCGGCGCGCGTGTCCAGAAAGGCATTTATACTGCTTTCTTCTTCTATGGTACGGTTAGAACCAATCATTACAGCGGAGAATGGGCGATACCCTGACTTATGCCAACTTTCCCCGCAATTTTCGTGTCCTCTGGTTGCAAACTTTTTTTTTAATCATTAATTAATAGTAGAAAAAAATCGCAAAGTAGTGAAATCACAATAATATAAGTCACGATAATCGAGGGATTACTGTATGACACGTCATCTCAAACTAGATATGAATTTAGTGCACGCAAAAGGCACACCAACTGATTGGGCACCTTGTCCACTGTGGGGAAATTTTTAGACTTTTAAGTGTGCCCTCTGTAAGTAAAAAAAGTGCTGCTTTGTGTTTGTATGGTTATTATAGCTTAATAAGGTGGATTGCAATCATTAATAAGGTGAGCAATTGGCCGATGTTGACAGGTATGAGTTCACAAAAAACATTGTTAAACCTTTCATGCATAATTTAAGAATTTTCATAGTTTTTAACCCGTATGGAGCAACAACTCATTGGCTGCCATTGATAGTGCTAGAGATCCCATCTATTTTCTCTGGAAATTCATTTAATCCTTTCAGCCAAAATGGATCAGATGTCTAGCACCACTAATGGCACAGAAACATGACCATTTACAGCCAGCCTGTCTTCCCAGTTTAAATGAACATTTCTCAGATTTATCACAATTAATTACTTTTAAGGAGGGGATAAAAACAAATCTAATTTGCTGCCCGTTGGAGCAAGTGGTTACAACATCGGCCTTCACAGCTCGGGCATCCTGGTTTCAAATCCAGGTCACGTCCACCTGTGTGGAGTTTGCATGTTCTCCCCGGGCCTGCATGGTTTCCCCCCGGCACTCCAATTTCCTCCTACATTCCAAAAACATGCAGGGTAGGCCGATTGGACACTCCTTGTGTCCTGCGATAGGCTGGCCACCGATTCAGGGTGTACCCCGCCTCTGGCCCGGTGTCAGCTGGGATAAGCTCCAGCGGTTCAGAAAATGAGATGCGATTTTCATTTCATTGGCTGTGTTCTTATGGAATGTGTTTATCAATTAATTATTTTAAATTACGCAAGAATATATTAAAAGGGCAGCCCGGCGGCTGAGGGGTTCACGCGTTGACCTCACAGTGGGGGACCTGGGTTCAAATTCCGGTTGGTCCACTTGAGTGGAGTTTGCATGTTCTCCCAGGGCCTGCGTGGGTTTCCTCGGGGTATCCGGTTTCCTCCCACATTCCAAAGACATGCATGGTAGGCTGATTGGACACTCTCAATTGCCCCTAGGTATGAGTGTGAGCATGAATGGTTTTTTGTCTCTTTGTGCCCTGTTATTGGCTCGCCACCAATCCAGGGTGTCGTCGTCGTCCCCCCCCCCCTTGCCTCTGGCCCAAAGTTAGCAGGGATATGTTCCAGCACCCCCAGCCTTAGTGAAGGTAAAGCGGTTCAGAAAATCGGATGAGAGATGAGAATATTAAAAAATAACAAATAAGATTGAAATAATAATAACAGTGGCTAATATATATTTATTTAAATTATTAAAAGTCTACTTTTGAATAGCTGTCCGCTCCAGAGACCCCTGTCCCAGAAAGGGTTAAAATATGGTTCCATTTAAAAACCAGAAATGATAAATGCTAAATACAGTCTGCTCTCTTGCACGTACACTACACAATACATACACGGAACAATGCCATTTTGTTTGACGCTAACAAGTAAATAACACACTACCTTTATTGTTAAAAAAACAATTGTTTCACAACTGCAATGCATCATTTTAAGCCATGTCAATGGTTAGGACAGTACCTTTTCAAACATGATTTTCTCTAGAGAGACAGCATTGTTGGAGATTGAAAGGTTGGGGAGGTGCACCTAAAGTAATAATATCACTATTAGCCACCAACGCCCTGCGGCCTAACAAGTCACCACTAACAGGCTGTATTCGTTTGACGCCACTGTATATAAAAGAACAGGGCTTTCATGTAAGTGTATGTATGATAGCAATGACCAGCAATACGTCACGTTTGACTTGTTTCTTACCAGGACGGGGCTACAGGCGTTAGGCTGCAGGTTTGACAGACGCCGGGCAAGCACAGTTCGGTAGCTGTCCTCGGGGTCGTCTTCTAAGGCGACGCTGTCCGGCTGGGAGTCCTCCACGATGAGACAAGGGTTTTCCGGCTGGGCCATGCTGGAATCCAATTCACTTCCGCCGGTATCCATTAGGTCGGGCCGCCGCCGTGAGTAGGGGGAGACTACCAGGCGACACAAAGAGGCATGTGTTCTGTGACCGAGTCGTCGATTGTTGTTAGCTTAGCAAACAACAGTCAGCGTGGGTTTGTTGCAAAGGCCCACCGTTTTACTCATCGATTAAAATATACGGGCGTCAGCATGGAATCATTTCGTTGAATTTTGTTGATTATGTCTGCGAGCCCGACGCTGTCTACCACCCAGCCGTCCTGCACAGCGCGGCAAAGAGCTGAGAGGAAGCCTATTGGTTTGCTATGAATTGTGACGTCACTTTCCCTTTGCTTGCTTGTGTGGTTGGTTAATGGACATCATGGCACTCATTTGCTCCCATTGACGGGGCCAGACGTCCTACCCATTCTGACCAGACAGAGACCAATGACACTGAGAGATGAGCTCCCACTTTAAATGTGTTCGTTTTTAATGACAGGCAACAAGTTAAATACGAAGAAATTAAAACAGAAAAAAAATCGTATTTTGAGTGTTATTGAGTGCCACCTATAGAATACATTAGTCTATTTTGAAGAAATATGTATTCATTAATATTCATTTTCTGAACGGCTTTATCGTTATTAGGCTCGCGGGGGGTGCTGCAGCCCATCCCAGAGCCGGAGGTGGGGGACAATCTGGGCACAGAGAGACTGACAACCATTCGCTCTCATACTCAAATCAATCAATCAAATCAAAAGCCTTTTGTGTCATTATACAACAGCTGCGTATACAAAATTAATGGTGCTACTCCACTAAGTGCATGTTTCTCAGTAAAAACAAGTAGTATCAAAAGTCACATCGGGGCAAGGTACATTTTAAAACATTTATATATTTATTCATGTATTTATTTATTAACTTACTTATTACCTATCTATTTATGTCTAAAATGCCTTTCCTATTTCTGCATCCTCACCCTCTTGCTACTGTGACAACCAAATTTCCCAAATACGGAATGAATAAAGTTATCCAATTCAAAGTTAATAGTATGCATGATTTTGGAATGGGAGGAAACCAAAGTACGCAAAGGAAACATATATTGGAACAACCTGGATTTGAACCCAAGACACCAGAGCTGTGAGGGTGATGCATTAACCACTCAGCTGCTAGGGCTCACAGTTTGAGGTTGGTCCTCCTGTGTGGGTGTGTATACGTGTTTTTATTATATATATTAGAAATAAATATATACATGTAAACAATGTAAGAAGAAAATAATAGCCTTTAATATGCATTTTTCAGAGCCATAGATGTCAAATCCACTTCGTCTTCGAGGGAGAAAAACATGTTCCATCACCTACATTCAAAATGGATTGGGCCACGAGCACTGTCAATGGCAAGTAGTCAGTTAAATGGGGTTTCTTGTGAGTTTTTACTTTTAACTCAGATTCATAACAACAACAAATGTATTGACAGGCAAAAAAAGTCATTAACACTGGAATAAAAGCAAGAGAATGGAAGAAAATATTAAAATGTCAACACATGCCATTTATGAAATAACTGGAATTTTCAATATAAAAAAGTACATCCTTTAAATGCATTCTTGAAATATGCTGTTGACAACTTGGAAAAAATGGGAATTTTTAAAGTGCGAATTGGTTGGCAGACATGACAAAAAATCCACATAATGAGGACCAAACTTAGATCAAACCCACGACCCCAGAATTGCGAGGTCGACGCACTCGGACCCCTGGTCGCCAGAGCATTTTTTTCCTCCACAGCCATCAGGATTCTGATCTTGCGTTAGATCAACACACAATCCCTTCTGTGCAATAACTTTGGGGTGTGCAATAGCAATGTGCAATATCTTAGATTGTCCAATATTTTAGAATTTACCTTGCCAGGATGGGACTTTTTATATTTTTATTTTACTTATTTGTTTTTTTTTTACTGGGAAAACGCACTTTGTGGAGTAGCACCACCAATTTCGTTATACACAGCTGTGTATGATGACAAAGACTTTTATATTTGATTGATTTGATTTTAAAAGTGAAAATCTCACCATTGATCTTTAAATTGCATGTGTTAAGGTTTTAATTGTTGTGAAATACTTTTGCACAAACTTATATTAGCTTGTTAGAAAAATGGTTATGTTTAGTTTTTAAATAATGCAGTTTGGAAGGGAGAAGTTGAACATTTTTATTTTTTTTAAATAATGGAGAAAGAAACTTTCATTCCTTCCCAGCAGAGGCCGATAGATCCTTCGAGTCGTGCACGTTGATTTTTGACGACTAACTTTTGGAACATTTTGCAGCGCAAACAATTTAAAAAAAGCACACACACAAACACAAAATTGATTCTGAAAAACAATTTCAAGACAACCAATAATATCCAAAGTTGGCATATCAAACCTTGAATCACAAATCTAGAACAGAATAAACTAAAATGTATTTAATCTAATCTTATTTTCAGTACACGTGTACAATTATCAAGAAGTGTATTTAGTCAATATTACAGCTATAAGCACATGAAAAGACTGGAGTGTATTAACATTGTTCATATATAAAAAAAATGTAAATCCTAGTAGTGAAAGTATTTCTCTGCTTGATTTAAATAATAATGGAAAAAAAACAGGTTTTGGGAGATTTAGTGCAAGTCCTCTCTTTCTGGAGTCAGCTGGGATACGCTCCAGCAGCCCCCGCGACCCTAATGAGGATAAAGCGGTTCAGGAAATGAGATGAGAAGAAACAAGATATATGTCATTAGGGTCCTGAATTGAAAAACTTATATTACTATCCATCAGTGGCGGGCCGTCAGGACCTTCAAGGCTTTCTCTGCTGGTCTAAGAAATATCTGAATCATATATTATGTTTTGTCCATCAATACTTATTAAATAATTCCAAATTGTTAGCTTCCTTTCATTGCTTTCCCACCTGGTTACACTGCTTCCAGATGTGTTTTCATATTGAAGCATTTAACCAATTACATTATTTGCCATTATTTGTTGCCAGGGTTGGAAATCTGCCGTAAGGCCTTCACAATCAGTTCTGCGGGCTCTGCATCGATAAAACTGTTGCTTTAACCAATCAAATTTGGAGTTGGCAACACCACAATGCCTTGTCGCAAGCGTAGGGATACGGCGTTGCCTTCTGGGAGGCGTAGGGATACGTAATCGCTTTCACCAACTATGTTGGCTAGTGATTAACCACAGCTACCAAACTGTCTGGAGCTAGTTGCACAAGCAAATATATTGTTGTGTTGATTTAAAGCCATTTTCATGATGGACTTTGCCAGAAATATGACAGAACAGGTTCGACTTTCAGCATTAGCTTCGATGGCGATTTAAAAGAAGGAAAATAGGAGGATGGATATTGTGTACCGTTAAAAGTTATTTTTGGTGAGTGAAATATGGCTATATTCCTAAATAATATTTAAATTGTGGGCCAAGTTCTGATTTCTGAAAATCAAATGTTTCAAAATGTTTGAATTTAATCACTAAATGGTGCTAGGAAGTGGATTTTACCCCCATTTTAGTGCAATTTTTGTCATTTTGTGTTTTACATGATGTACATTGTCCAGTTTGGATTTTTCCTGTCCTCACTTGTATATAATTTCCTATAATATAATTTACAATCATCAAAATAATGTTAAACCTTTTTCAATTACAGAATTAACTCATTCACATGGTCCAAAATAACTGCAGCCCTATGCTGAGTGAAGGATCTGTTATCCGTTGTCTTTGTGCATTGATGAAACATTGTTTTGATCACAATGGGAACAAAGACAAGTCACATGAACTCCAATCACATTGCCTGGTACTATTAGTGCCAACAATATAAATAGACCCCTCTTTGTGATATTTTGAGTTTGTTTTGTCAGGTTAATGATCCATTTAAGGGAGCTATTCTCAGTGAAATATTTTTTTAAAAGCATTTTTTATTAAATACTCAGTTTTATATGTAAATTTAATACTGTCCATTTGGTAGCTTTATAAGCACATGATGAAAATCCTCCCATCCATTTCCAACATTCTTATTCCAATCAGACAACCACTCTCAGGGCTCTCGTCCATCTCATCAACATACAGAGTTGAATCCCTTGTTTAGTTTCAGCCAATGCGGCGAGGAGATATCAAATAGTCACAACACATTATCCAATCAAAGATTCACCTTCCACCAAGGCCACACCTTAGCGTCCTCCCCATTCCTCTCCTCTTGCCATCCTTTCTTGGGAAACAGTTGTCATGGAGATGGAAAAGAGTTCAATGTCCACTAGCAGCAATGTTACCATAGAAATTCCTTTTGCTGTAGAAAGTCCAACAAAGCAATCCAAAGCAGGGGAGCCTGTTGAGAACAAAGATCAGCAAAATGAAGATGTATTTCAGCAAAGTAAATATCGCATGCTGATTGTGAGTGGAGAGATTTCCTCCTATGAACAGCTGGATTCTACTCGGAAACAAATCGCACAAGGTAGGTCTCGATATATTTTTCAGACAGATATTAACTAGTCAAAAACATATAAGGAAAACTAGGGTAAAAAAAATAACATTGTGCTACTTTTTTCCATATAAAACTATTCCGTTTTTGCTAACGCAACCAAGAAGGCGCCTTTCAAGTAGCAGCCGGTGGTGGTAGCTCTGTCAACTTTTGTTCGTTTTGTGTTTTTGCTGCTTTTCTGACTTAATGATTTGATTTGGTGATTCTTCATGATCCCATTTACTTTGCTTTTTTTGTGCTTTGTGCTTCTTGCTACTGTCACAATGAAATTTCCCAAATACGGGATGAATAAAGTTATCCAATCCAAACTCAGTGCTAAGAAGTTTACTGAATCATTCTAAAAATGTTGAGCCTCTTAAACCATGAACTACGTTTAGTCCGGACTGCTGGGCATTTTGCTACGTGCTTTAAATCAGTATGAGTTAAATGCGATTCCTTTCCTCTTGTAACAAGCTGCGCGTGATTTGTAATCAGCTCTTGTCTGTCTATTTAATCCCCGTGTGTTTGTTTGTCTTTGTCAGAGTGTCTGCTTTCTTTTGCTTCATGCCATGTTGCTATGACCTGCTCCATGTTCCTCGTTTATCCATGTCTTCCATGTCAGGTTTGATTTTGTTATTTATTGCTAAATCCTTGTTATCTTTTTAATCATCTCCTGCCTTTAGTATTAAAGTTTTGATAGCGCACTCAGAGGACTCGTCCATTGCCTGCTTCCCAGCCAACTTGACGTTCAACGCTCGACGTCACCAAAGACGTCACATTTAGAAATCATGGAGCGGTCTGAAATTTTCATCATAAGTGCATGTCAACTGTGAGAGAGATAATTTAAAAAGAAATCATTCTGAACATGATTTTAAAACAATTTCTGATTCCGCTGAAAATAAGTATTTGAACATATGAGAAAAACAATGGTAATATTTGTTACAGAAGCTTTTGTGTGCAATTACAGAGGTACAACAATTTCTGTAGTTTTTCACCAGGATTTCACACAGCAGGGGGATTTTGGCCCACTCTTTCATACATATCAGTCAGGCTTCTGGTCTGTCCCTAAGAAATAGAGTTTAAGCTCCATCCGAGGATTTTCTATTGGATTTGGGACTGGAAACTAGATAGGGCACCCCAGAACTTTAATATGCTGCTTAAGGAGCCACTCCTTGGTTTTCCTTTCTATGTGCTTTGGGTGATTGTCATATTTTTCCTCCAAAAATGGTTGGTGGAATGATGACCAAAAGTTCTATTTTGGTCTCATTTGAACACACTGTCTTTATAGAGCTAAAAACCTCAAACAGGTACATCTCTTTCAGGATTATACATGGACAGGTGTTCAAATTTTTATTTGCACCTGTATTAGACAAATAAATAGTTTTAAAAAATCATACATTGTGATTCCTGGATTTGTGTTCTCTCACAGTGGACATGCACCTACAATGAAAATTTCAGACCCTTCCATGATTTCTTAGTAGAGGAACTTGCATTATAGCAGAGTATTCAAATACTGATGAACTCACTGTAACAGCGGTGATGTTACGCCCACGAGAGACGACTTCGGTAAGGTAGAAAGGATTAGGACCCAGTCGCGAGCAACCGCGTCGTGAGGACGGGGCAATTTTTGCTCATAACAATTACTTTAATAACTTAGAAGGGACCTTACAAAACAACAAGGTCTTGTGAAATGAAAAAAAAAAAAACGGAACATGGAGAACAAGTGAAATCGAGCAGCAAGGTAGCATGTCTGCATGGTAATGCAATCTACGCTGGGATATACGCAGAGACTTTTGCAGACAATCCGACCATGAATACTAAACTCAGTGGTGTTTAAATACACAAATCAGGAAGTAATTATAAATCATGCACAGCTGGGCGAACACAGCAGCAGGACAGGAGGGACAAACGAAAGTGGGAATAGCAGCAGGGCTGACCTTGATAGGTGACCCCACTTTGCGTGATTTCGATTATCGTGGTGATGTCTGTTTTACATTATCTGCAAAATTGGAATTTAGTATATATATATATATATATATATATATATATATATATATATATATATATATATATATATATATATATATATATATATATATATATATATATATATATATATATATATATATATATATATATATATATATATATATATATATATATATATATATACATACATACATACATACATACATACATATATATATACATACATATATATATATATATATATATATATATATATATATATATATATATATATATATATATATATATATATATATATATATATATATATATATATATATATATATATATATATATATATATATATATATATATATATATATACATACATACATACATATATATATATATATATATATATATATATATATATATATATATATATATATATATATATATATATATATATATATATATATATATATATATATATATATACACACACACACACGCACACACCATTTTTATTTATTTATTTATTTATTCATTTATGTCTAGAATGTATTTTTCCTATGTCTGTATTCTCACCGTCTTGCTACCTGACAGTGAAATTACCCGAATACAGGATGAATAAAGATAGCTAATCTAATATACTTGAAAAGTACCCTTCCAGTATTCATTACTTCTTCAAATTGGACAATATTTTCAAGTTCAGATGGGTTTGTGGGTGGAATGATTTGGTGGGTTGATGTATGGGTGGATGGGTTAGATGGATGGAGGAAGGGTGGATGGATGGATGGATGTTGCATTCCACGAACTGAGAAGGTTTTCTTTATGACACATTAATAATTTTGTATTTTTTAAACCAACCAGGTTTGCTGTCCTGGAATGTTGATTTCAACATCTGCGACTTGAACAAGGAGCTTCTGCTGTTTAAGACCAAACACACTGCTCCGTTTTCTACACAAGTCAAAGGTTGGTTCAATCTACCGTCAATTTCAAAATGCTTTTGTTTCTGCAATGGTTTGTTTCTGCCCTAAATTGATTCTTTAGTTTTGGTAGTTACATATAATAAACAAATGTTTCTATGTCTTTGGTAAAGAACATACGTGTTCTAAAAAACGTATGAATAGGTATTATAGGGATATTGAATGAGTTAGTGACTTAACAACAAAGGAAAAGACACTCATGGCTGGTTCCAGAATATCAAAACATCACCTTCCATATACCTGCTCAAGTGTCTTTGAGTAAGGCACATAAAATGTATCCATTTGCCAATGTCTTAAATTAGTGGGAGTTTTATGCATCTGAACTATATGATGTGTAAACCTTCTTATCTTCTGTATTCTAATAATGAAAACATGGTACGCATTTGTCTTTTTTTATTTCTTTTTTTTTTATTTGGGTTCAGAAACTGAACGGCTCATAACAAATAAAGACCACACAAAATGTACAATAAGCACAGTCAAAATGTAAACAAGGAACAAAGCCACGTGAACACAAACTGGGCGAGTGGTTATTGCGTCGGCCTCACAGCTTTGGTGTTCAAATCCAGGTCACGTCCACCTGTGTGGAGTGTGCATGTTCTCCCTGGGTTTCTGTGGGTTTCCTCCAGGTACTCTGGTTTCCTCCCACATTACAAAAACATGCATGGTAGGCTGATTGGACACTCTAAATGGCCCCTAGGTATGGGTGTGTGTGCATGGTTGTCCTTCTCCTTGTGCCCCTGTGATTGGCTGGTCACTGATTCAGGGTTTCTCCCACTTCTGGCAGCTGGGATTGGCTCCACCACCAGGACAAATCGGTTTAGAAAATTATATGAGAGGAGACAAGACCACAAACTGCACATGTCCAAATGATTCCGATGTCTCCAACAGTCGCATACATTTTGGACAAAAAAATAACAGCATACAACCAGATTTTCAACGAACAGCTATGAAAAGTGCAAAAAAAAATCCTTCAAAATTAAAATAAACAAAAGTCATTGAAATCCACGCCTACCTATGGCGAGTTTGCACATTTTGCTAGGTTTGTGTTTTTTAGTTATGAGTTGTTTTAGGTTTTACAACTGCCAATTTCCAGTTCTTCTCAAACAGCAACACCTCTCCTCACTGCCATCTGCCTGGTTTGTAGTATTTGGGGGGGGGGGTTTATCTGGCTCAGAATTCAGTGAGCAGGTCATGGACACTGGACACTGGACATCTGAACAGCTATCCCAGCAGTGCCTCCAGATGTTGTACCCTGTATTTGCGCATGAAACACGGATAAATAATCACAAACTGATTTGTTGTTGCTTCTTCAATCCAGCTTTACTGGTATGAAAAAAAATTCCCGGGTTGGTCAATGTATTTGCATAAGGCATCAATAATCGAATACCGATATACACTTTTACATGTCATACTTGCTATGTGGATCAAGGCACCAATAATCGAGTACCGATATACACTTTAACATGTCCTACTTACTATGTGGATCAAGGCACCAATAATCGAATACCGATATACACTTTAACATGTCATACTTGCTATGTGGATCAAGGCACCAATAATCGAATACCGATATACATCCCCAACATGTGATCGTTAATAAAATAAACACTTGTGTGTTCTCATCAGTTACATCATAGCAACTAATGAATTTGCTAAAGGTGACGTTAGGTTTATATGATTCTATCTCATATGCAGTACAAAGCGAGTGGACATAAAGATTCACTGCTGTCATGTGATGAATAAGATACCCAGTAGCCAACTGGCAGGAAAACAAATGGGGTATGTTGCAGGGGGGCAGATGCTGGAGTGGACATAATGATTGAGATGCACACTCAGCAAGTGTAAGGCTTGGGTGGGTCAACAGCATTACAACATTGTTTTTTTCTAAGCAATTACAACCGATCTAAAGTCAATTTTGGATTTTTTATGTTTTCCCTCTTGGCTGTTCGTGATGCTGCTGAGCCAACAAATTGTTTTGGTATGGGTTTGTCTTCCTCACTCCATGCATGACTTCCAGTAATCAGTCTCTCTATTGATTGCTGCAAGTCTGAGTGTCAGTATACATTACGTAAATGCTTCAAACTTCAATGACCAAAAAAATTAAAAAGTTCATTTATTTAATGATAGATCTTTCCGAACAAGGCGAAACATGTATGTTAAAATAAAACCATTTCATGCGTCTGACATGGTTAGTACAGATCAAATTTTCAATCAGGGTCTTGTGTGCAACCAAGAAAATACATGTTTATTAATAATTCAACAGATCCTATTGATTAGTCCTTCAGCTTCTGTGTAGGCACCACTGGCCATTTGGATAGTGAGTATCACTACGTTATCTTTCATCTGAGCCTGAATGCAAGCTCCTCGAGAACTTGCATATGCTTAAGTCATACTTCTGGTAAGCACAACTGCAAATTCTCTGTTTATTGATGTATTGAAAAAAAATCTCGAGGACAATTTACGGCTTTTTCTTATTAGTGACATTAGGGATATAATATTGTGTGATTTTGGTCCATATTGGCTTATGGGGTTGTTTAGTGGATTGGCTTCATGGTTCTGGAATCTCATCTCATTTTCTGAACTGATGTTTCCTCATTAGAGTCACGGGGGGTGCTGTAGCCAATCCAAGCTAATTCAGGGACACCCTGAATCGGTGGCCAGCTGATCGCCGGGCACAAGGAGATGGACAATTATGCAAACTCACACCCATACCTAGGGGCAATTTAGAGCGTTCAATCAGCCTACCATGCATGTTTTTGGAATGTGGAAGGAAATCGGAGTACCTGGAGGAAACCCACGTAGGCCTGGGGAGAACATGCAAACTCCACATAGGTGGACCGACCTGGATTTGGACTTAGGACCCCAGAGCTGTGTGGCCGACGTGCTAACCACCCGCACCACCAAGCCACCAATTAGTTCTGGGATTGAGAGTTAAATCTCCTGTTCAGACCTCTCTGTGGGTTTTCATGTTCTTGCATGCCTTACATAAGGTTTCTCTAACATCCCACAAATTTGCATGGTAGGACACTCTAAATTGCCCCTAGCTATGAGTTTAAGCGTAACTGGTTGTCCTTTTTCCCCTTGTGCCCTGCGATTGGCTGGCCTCCAATACAGGGTGACCCTCTCCTGATGCTCGAAGTCAGCTGGGATAGGCTCCAGCACCCCCCGCGACCTTTGTGAGGACAAGCAGTATGGAAAATGAATGAGTAAATGTATGAATTGGCTATCTGGCATGGGATATTTTTGTCTGATTCTGTATATTTTTCCTGTTAATTTGGTGGCATTTTTGGGCTTGAATTTCTTGTTAACTCATGTTTCAAGGCCATTGATGGCAGTATACATCTTATTCATTTTGACTAGGATAGGTATGAACAAATGCTGTTGTTGTGCATTTCCTTGTAATTATTCTAAAAAAATAAATTTGAATGACATAAACAAGTGTTTGTGAGTGTTGTAAAATGCGCCTTGTGCTTTCCTTTTGGCACTATTAGAACACCCTTAGTGTTCAATTGCTGTAAAAGTGAGTTGGATTGTTGTTTATCTTTGTGTCCAGAAATTGTCTGGCAACTAGTTCAGGGTGTACTTTAATACCCCTCGCTTAAAATTAGATGAGATAGCTTTCTAGCTCATGCACAACCAGACTGAACAAATGTACTATGGAAAATCAGTGGAAGTGTGGTGTACACTTCCAAAGATAGCCGTTTGACTCATAACTGCCTGAAAGGTTCCCCTTTTCAAACAGTTGAATAATGTGGAAATGTACACAATTCTACTATTTTGGTTTACCCCACAATTATTTAGCATATTGCTTGCTACTCATGCCACATAGAGTTTCAGAATATCTGTATCTAACATTTCAAGGTTGTTTTTACCCATGTAGTCAGTAATTAAAATAATCTGAAAGTCATTCTAGGTGACACGGTGAAAAGTCGTCACATTTCTGACGTAAAAGGTTAAATCCCTGTGGAGTTATCATGTTCTCCCAGGCCTGCATGGGTTTTTTTCCGGTTAACAAGCTTTCCCCTCACATCCCAAAAACACGGATTGTAGGCTGGTTGAACATACTAATTTGTCCTGAGATGTGAGCATATGCATGAATGGTTGTTTGTAATGTTGTGCCCTGAAACTGCCTGCCAACCCTTGATCTCACAAATGGAAGGTGGACGTGTTAACAACTACTCCATCGGACCACTTAAGACTAATCTCTCAACTGAATTTGTAATTTACGACCTTGAGTTCGACATGTCAAGTTTTGAGCAATGAGCTAAAGGAGAGGCACATTCTTTGTCTAGTGTTGAAACTGAGAACTGCGTCACAATGTAGGATCAACTCAAGCTTTTTTTCTGAGGCAATGTTTAACAGATTTTCATAATTTACTGCTGGCCCCTGAAAACGAAGCTGCAGATGGACAGCCACAATGTAAAATATGCAAGTACCATTCCAGCAATGTGCCAAATAAACCTTTTACTTTGTATTGATGCTGTAATTATTGTTGGCTACATCTGTATGCATCTTTGATGAAATTAATTGAGGTCATGAATCAGATGTCTGCAAACATGTCAGTTTTAATCATGAAAATAAGACGTCAACGGATAACAATATTTAAAAAAATTAGGAAATATAGTACGCTTCTCTAAAACAGTTATGGGTGGCAGGGGTGCTTGAGCCTATCCCAGCTAAATATAGGCACCAGGACACCCTGAATTGGTGGCCATCCAATCGCAGGACACAAGTGGTGTCCTGCAAGTGCAATCAGTGGATTGCAGTCAGGTGCTTCTTTTTTTCTGCAGAAATCTCATTGGTTAAAGTGAACTTTGCTGGATCGGTTGCAACCAAAACCTGCACCCACAGTGGCCCCCGGGGACCGGTTTGCACACCCCTGCGCTAACCACTCGTGCCGCCGGGCTTCCCTCAACAACAATTATTCATTCCTAATTCTATACATCAGAAAGACAACTGGAAAGATCTACATTTCATATTTTGAATATTTTAGACCAGTTATTGTGAGGATCACTTAAGACCTGTCTAAATTGGGCCGCTCTGTGCGCTCGCTCTTAAAGAAATCTCGGGCACCAGGAAAGCTGGGTTTTACGAGCAGCCCTTGAATGTAGCATGATCAGCTTCCAGTCAAAGCAGGCCGACCCAGCCTTCCTCTCCTCCGCAGCCCAGCAGCATCACCGAACCACCCACACAGCTCCATCCACACGGCCGAACTAAGGACGGTAAGCCATCTCGACATTTACACATTTTCCATCCCGCGGTGTTATTCCGAAACAGGCGAAGAAGTGCCGCTTCATTTTTTTTTTTTACAACATCACGTCGGTCATTTGTAACGCGCGTGCGAAACGGTGTCACTTTGGGGGAAGAATCTTACTGGGGGGTCTACAGTATTTGTTTTAAGGAGGCCGCGGTGTGATTTGTGTAGGCAACATTATGGATGATGACGTCGTCCATTTCACTGGCTGGGCGAACGAACGATCACGCGCCACTGGAATAATATTATTAACCACGAATTCCACGGCGTCTTTTTAAAACAGGCGCACATGTTGCATTGTCGACGTGGTGTCTTGCAATGATGTCATACCGTTCCTGCAAAAGGGCTACGCTGCACGAGTCGCTATCGTTTTCATCTCATCTCATTTTCTGAATCGCCGGGGGTGCTGGAGCCTACCCCAGCTGACTTCACGCCAGAAGCGAGGGACACCCTGAATCGGTGGCCAGCCAATCGGAGGGCACAAGGAGACAATCATTCACGCTCACACTCAAACCAAGGGGCCATTTAGAGCGTCCAATCAGCCTATCATGCATGTCTTTGGAATGTGGGTGGAAACCGGAGTACCTGGAGAAAACCCACACAGGCACAGGCAGAACATGCAAACTACATGCCAGGGGTTGTGAACCTTTTTGACAGAGAGAGCCATAAACAATTCATATTTTCTACTGTTATTTCTTGAGAGCCATTCTCAGAATTGAAAAGTAAAAATACTTGAAAATGTGTGATTTTTTTTGTCATTTCACCAATTTTATATTACCAAAAGTCTCTGAATTCTTTTGACAACATTGTTATGTTGTTGCTAATAAATCACTATCAATAATATGCATTCATAAGAGTAATGAAAAACAAAATTATGATTAAAGTGGTGGTTGAGGTAGTGTCAACGCCACAGTTATTTAATGCTCCTAATAGTGCGTTTGGGACTCAGCTCTCTCACCAGAGATTTCCATGTTTTACCTCACAGGTTAGTGGAGAGCCATATGCATCCATGAAAAGAGCCACATATGGCTCCGGAGCCATAGTTGCCCTACCCCTGCGCCCACCACTCAGCTGCTAGTCGGGTATCGTTTTAGGTCAATAAATTTGGGTGACCTAATTTACAGTCAAAAGAAGTAACATCTTCTGAGCTGAATATCACATTTTAATCATGATGAGTCTCTGGCCCTGCCCATGCTATACATCGTTATTTATCAATGACTAATTTGTGATGTAATGTGGCTTAAACCTCACTCTCCAAATGAGCCTGAAATTATGCAACAGTCTAGACAAAAGTTCCCTAAATAGAAATATGTATTGATGATGTTTTAATCTGGTCTCCTACTCGGTGTTGTAGTCAATCAAATGTGTCAACGGGACAAATTTAACCCTTTTATGCTTGAATTGACTTTTTTATTGTTTTGCATTCAATTATCTAGATGTCAAATCAATTTTGTCTGGGACAAGGTGAAAATTAAAAAAAACAACTTTTGTTTATTTTCCCAGTCAAAATGGACGGTAAATGTTCATTCGCCCTCTCTCAGTAAAAATAGATTGGACGTCTATTGCCGTCGAAGGCACGGAAAGATGAGCATTCACGGTCAGTCCTCTCAGTTTAAAAGATGTTGTTTCCCATCAATGGTATGCATTGAGTTAAACACTATGGAGAAAAATGCTACTTGGGGCCGAAGCACAGGGTATTTCTGTTTTTTTTCCATTTTAATTGAGATAATATAGCTTTTAATAACACTTTATTAATACCTAATATTTTTATAACTATATCAAAATACTTTAAAAAATATATAATCATTAGTAATTAAAAATATAATAGTAATTGCATTTTTTTAAATGACCAAAAACAGTCACCCTTAGTGTACATTTCACAATTAAGTTTGTATTACTAGAAATTTATAATTCATTTATGCGCTGTTTGTTTTTATCCTTTTATTAATTAATTGTTGTTTTATACAGAATGTGTTGCTTGTGAATAAATGGTTGAAAATACAAAGTTAATCCCATTTAATCTGAAAAAGAAATAAAATATCAAGATTCAAACTATGTAGATGATAGTACATCAATGCACAGTGACATCATTAGAATGACATAGATTACATTATATATCATTTTATTGTTTCATTCTCTCACACAATGAGAATTGACAACCGAGTTGATAAGGAATCAGAATGCCTAAATTCTTGTCAATTTCCATACTCAATGTCAAACTAACCACATGAGTCTGTGGAGTATTTTACTCTTTGTTATTCATACGAAATTCAGCTAGAGCAGCATTTACAAATCAGCTATACATCACAGAAATACATCTTGAAAGAAATGTACATTTTACAACATCTTGGTTTCATAAATCGCTTTGAGTTAAGTCCTAAGCGGCAGCCGAGGGTGAAAGGGTTCAATGGATATGTGCAAGGAAGATGTCATCCTGCTTTCCCGGTTTTACCAAATTCGGAACTTGGATACAGTAATTTTTCAACAAAAAACTGCCATAAAAAGGGACTCTACTCAGTTTCATATGGAATTTGGAAAAGTTTTCTTCTCTAGTCGAATCCAAACTGCATAGAGATATTTCATAAAATGAGAAGAGATAAGTTTGAAGTTTAGGGTTGCTTGGTTTTGTTTTGGCTTTACCTCCTGTTGTCCTGTCTGAGTGATTGCCCACTGTGTTCAGCTGTCGTTTCTCCAGGTCTTTCAAATTGTCTCGTAAACCCACGTCAGTCTATTTAAATCCCACTGATTATGTCATTTGTCGGATCGTCTGCTTTTGTTGGTCTACGGCTCTACGCGATGTTTCCACATTACCTCGATCCATTGCCTCGTTCCCTGTGACACCTCTTGTAAGGTTTTTTTTTATGTGATTTGATTTCTAAGTCTTTGTTATTTGGCATACGATTGATTAATTTGGCATAAGATTGATTGATTTGGCTACAGTGAGTAATAGTTGCAAGTTAATGGGGTGGACATCTCCCTTCTTGCTAGTGAACCATGTTATTGTTATTACCCTTTTGCGCATTAGCAGTGAATGAATGGATCTTTTTGAATTACCATTTAATAATAATCATTCATTCATCTTCCATACCGCCCATGGTCAAAAAGGTTGCTGGACCCAAACCCAGCTGACTTCGGACGAAAGGCAGACTTCATCCTAGACTGGTTGCCAGTCAGTCGTAGGACAGAGAAACAAATGACCATCCGGACTCACAATAATACCGCCACCAATGGGAATTAAGCCCAAAGTCACACCCCTAGGCGGCCCCATTTATTATTGTATTTGTTTATCCATATATTCATGCTTTAATTCATGAACACCACTTATCCTTGTCAGAGTCCTGGAGCCTTTCCCAGCTGATTTCGAGTGAAAAGCGGAATACACCCCAAGTCTCCAGTAGGGCACACATAGAAACCATTTGCTCTCACAATCACACTACCACCGAGTGGCAATCGAACCTACGCTGCTCGTACCCAAGTCAGCCGAAAAAAATACTGCGAATGAATGTGTTCCTTTGCCTGTCCCAGTCAACATGGGTTGGGCGTTGAGCATTGTCAATGACAGCCAATGACTTAAATGAAAGCTAAAATCATAATTTGTTCAATAAAGTGTTGAACCCGTTTCTTTTCAGTTTTCTTCTATTGTAATTGTATAGAGAATATATAATGGCTTTTGTCTGTTTATAGTTTTTTTTTAACTTCAAAATCTACCTGGCAAAGTTTAAACATTTCTACCAAATACTACATTTATATATCATATATTTACAAATCATTGCCCCCTCCCCCCATCTTAATTTAATCCTTCTGTTTGTTTGTATTTTACACGTTCAGTATTTTATTTTTAACCCACTTTTTATATATAGTAAATACAGGTTTATGAGTCAGTTCTCTATCATGAGATGTTTTCTGAAATGCTGAAGAAATATTTCTGATACTCGTCTATATGTCAGCGTGCCACATTGTGGAGTCACATAGAGGTCACTGAGCCGTGGAGGATTTACAAATATACATAGCGGAGAACAGGTGACATTTTGGCCTGTAAGTCTCTAGTTGGGGATTATGTGGGCAGTGGATGCACTCTTTCCAGATGACGGAGGCTGCAAAACACTTCTCATCATGCTCCAGAAGCAAGAATGTGTAGGCTTCTTTAGCGTGTGATTTATTCCTTTATACACCTCCACACTGTCAAACATCACACATTTTTTGTGATGTCGAAAGTGTTTTTTCTGCTCCACTCCAGTTGAGAGGCTTACTGAATGCAGAATACAGATTTTGTTGTACTGGTTTTCCCAATGAGGAACGCGGGGGTGCTGGAGCCTATCCCAGATGAGCGGAAGACAAGGTACCGTATTTTCTTGCATATAACCCACCCTCGCCTATAAGCAGCACCCTTAAAATTGCATTCGAATCGTTGAATTTTACAATTTCTCGCGTACAAGCCGACCCCTGATTCATAATTTTCACCTCCATATTCATGGTTTTAATAGGGAGTCCAATGTGTTACTTTGAAGGCAAAATCTTAAGAAATATCATTGCATGTTTCTGAGATACTGTATGAATTGAGGAGAGATTATTGGGGTCAATATCATAAGGAAGTTAGTAATTCACCCAGTTATGGTTGTTTTCTTACGGCAAAACAGAAAATAACCAACAAATAGTAAATGTTAATTTGCCGATATCGACTGGTGAAAAGGGGTATATCAATGCTGTAATTCTTGTGGGCATATAAGCATACCCTTAATTCAGTCATTTTTTTTGTTACAAATACGGTTTATATGAGAGAAAATATGGTATACCCTGAACTTGTTTCCAGGCAATCGCGGTGCTCATAAAGGAAAAATAACTTTTCACACTCACACCTGTGGATAAATTGGAGTATGGCAGGCATGGGAGAGAACATGCAAACAGCACATACATAGCCCAATAATAAACAATTAATGTCAGGATTGTGAGGTTCACTTGCTAACCAACTAACCACATATTGCATAGCTTACACATGTGCTTTCAACTCTTGATTTGATTTAAACTTGCTTAAAAAAATGATCACAATTCCTTGAAATGCCTTTTCATTTACCGTATTTTCACGACTATACGGCGCATCGCATTTTAAGCCGCAGTGTCAGTAACGAGTGCTATTTCTGTATTTGACACAGACAAACGTCGGATCGTTTTTAAAGACGCAGCCAGGCATGGCAAAACATACACTGACTTAAACATACACTCTACATCCACACACTAAAACACGTTTTTAAAAAGGCAACGGGAGCAAAACTGAGTTTGGTTGTACTCTATTTAGCCATTTTACAAAGTACTCGCGTCATCATCACCCACAAATCCATCAAAGTCCTCATTTTCTGTGTCCGAATTGAACAATTGTCCAAATTAGTCATTGAAAACGCCGGGGTCCCTCTCCTCGTTCTCAGAGTCACGTCATGTGCCATGTGGCTCCACAGAGATGATGCCGCCTTTGGCAAAAGCTCGCACAACCGTCCAAGCAGACACATTCGCCCAGGCGGCCACAATCCATTCGAAAATCGTAGCGTAACCAGCCCGGCGCTGCCTTCCACTCTTCGTGAAGCTGTGGATTATGATGTAGACACTCAAAAATAAATGTAATCTAACCTTTCACTGAATCTAATTCGAATTTAGTTATACATTTTTATACCTTTCTTCTCCCAGGTTGGCTCGATTTGCCCCGCCTCCACCCTGTCTTTCATCGGCAACCTATCGAGAGTTGTTTGCTTTTGCCTTCCTTTCAAAATATGCTGAAAATGATGCAGACAAATGTCCTCACAATAGGATAACTTGTTAACGAGGAATAGTATACCCCTATCTAATTTCAATTTTTTCATTAAACCTCGTAGTCCCACCCTCGTCATCTTTGGGGTGTTGGCAGGAGGCGCGAGCACCTGATAGGCAACAGTGCAACATCCACATACTTGTGACAAATCCGTCTCCAAATCCCCGTTCCAATACCTTGAATATGTTGTCTAGTGATGTTGTGTTTTCTTCCTTGAGAAAAATGCTTTTTCACCTTGGTTTGCCCAAACCTCAGGATTTTGGAGATTAAGTCCAAGGGTCAATTAAGTTTGAAAAACAAAGAGCGTTATTTTCATACGCTGACTAAACCTAGGTGAAGTGGAATTTTGGACCAGGTATCAGACAAGTTTTCCTAAATTTACATCCTTATTCCATTTGTTTGAACTGCTAGTCCTTGATCTGATGGGAGGAGAAACTGCTCAGTGCAAGGTTGACTCACACTTTGCATAAGGAAGTCTAACAGACCTATTGTTACGGATTGCAGAACTGGTGAGGATCTCAAAGCAGATAGCAGGGAAGCACTGAGTGGTTATATGACAGGTTTATTTAAACACATGGTTTGTCTTGGAACAGATGCAGCTGTGGCTGCTACAGCCCTCTGAAGTCGTACCATTTAATCAGGCAAACTTGAATCAGGTGAGACTGAGAGAGGGTCTAACACCTATAGGAAGAGTGGTCTCAAATTTTGACCTATTTATAAAACATCTTGTCGAAATTAGTATTTTCCCTGGAATTTGTTAGATATTAGCATTGTATGCGACCCGTTGGAGTGAGTGTTTCGCGCATCGGCCTCACAGCTCTGGGGTCCTGGACGCAAATCCAGGTCATGTCCATCTTTGTGGAGTTTGCATGTTCTCCCCGGGTCTGTGTGGGTTTCCTCCAGGTACTGTGGTTCCCTCCCACATTCCAAAAACATGCATGGTAGGCTAAAATCTAAATTGCCCCTAGGTATGGGTGTGAGTCTGCATGGTTGTCCGTCTCCTTGTGCCCTGCGATTGGCTGGCGACCGATTCGGGGTGTTCCCCGCCTCTGACCCGGAGACAGCTGGGATAAATGAGGATAAAGCGGTTCAGAAAATGAGATGAGATTAGCATTGTAATTTAGATCGATCGGTATTGAATTTGTAAAAAAATGCCTTATCTGATTCTTCTGTGATTGGCTGGCCACCAATTCAGGGTGCCCATTGGTTGGGATAGGCTCCAACAACCCGCACGACCCTTGTGAGGATAAGTGTTATGGAAAATGCTGATGGTTCTGACTTGAGAAAATACATTAAGGAGTTTGCCCCCTTCTCTTTCATTATCTGGGTTGTTTTTTCACCTAATGAAATCAGTTTCTTCTTGGCTATCTGGCAGGCATCCCATTCTGTCTGCCCGTTTACTGTGTCCATTGTACCTAATCTCTTTGACGTATTGGAAATGTAAAGGCATCACTTTTCTCTGTACCTGTGACATGTGCAATTTATTTCTCGTACAGGATGTGCCTGTGTTTTTTCATGTTTGTTAAGACAAGAATCGTCCACCCGTTAAAAATTTAATTAGCAGCTGCGCAAACCAAGATTATTAGTGTGCTTCATAGAACAATCCACAAATTGGGCCACACACTGTTCATTAAACATCGAAATGAACAATTGCTGGTTAGTGTTACACAGATTACTATTGAACAATATTTCTCTCTACGATTAGTTTAATTAAGGATTCTTGAAATCAAGTGTGTGCGATAAAATATGTTATTTTTAGTGGAAGGAGCAAGATCTAAATATAGTTCTTGTTAGAAGTGAATGTCTACATGTGATACTATGTGCTGGTACTTAATTCCTCTACTGGGTGATGCTGCTTGCAGACTGTCATGCAGCATAAGCCTTCCCTCCCTCTTGCAGAAATGCTGCAATGCGTCTCCCTCCACTAAGACTGGGTCAGTATAACTCATCTTACATAGACAGTCACATCAGTGTCGCCATGGCAACAGCCAATGAGGCTAGTAAAGCCGGTGATAGTTCCAGTAATTTGTGTGTGTGAGTAGAGAATATGTTTAATGGACTGGGACGAACAAAATGGGGGAAATGAGAGAAAAAGGTGGTTAAAGGTGAGAGGTTTCCCATATTTTATCAGGGGTACTTGCGATGACATATGTTGCAGAATTTATACAGGAGTATGAAGTATCTTATATGTCCATTTGTTTTTCAGTTTTATTTCAAACCTTCCAATTTAGCAGTTTTTCCTGAAACTTAATATTTCCTGAAACTTATTATTTTTATATTGTGTTTTCAGTGTGTATGCGTGTGTGTGTGAGGAAGCTTTTTAATTTTATTTTCTTGATAATAAATGGCCACTTGATGGTGCGATGGCCCCTCCAGGGCTACAATGGGTCTTGCTCTTTGTTCCAACCGATCCAGCACAGTGAGCTAATCTGTTACAATAGGAAGCACCTGACTGCAATCCACTGGATGCACTTCTAATAGAGTAACAGATTGATGAAAAAGGTGTCCTCTTGATGGGTTGGAAATATAACCTTCACCCACTGTGACCTTTGTAGAATGGTTTGCCCATCATTGGTCTTGGGCATGGGTCGGGAACCTTTCTAGACGGAGAACTTAAAACAATGCATACTTTTAAATTTAATTCCTTGTGAGCCACACCCCGAATTTAAAAGTAAAAATAAATGTGTGCATTTTTTTTATTTCAACACTTTAAAAGTTCAATACCTATCTAAATTATTTTAATGACATTGTTATGCTATTTTTCACAAATGAGTATCTGCAGCGCGCACATGGGAAAATGATGACTAAAACTGTGCTATATTTTGAGATACTGTCGCAAACAGAGATATGCCAAAGAGCACAGATTGACCGATATAGCGGAGCTTGAGGTAGTGTCACGAACATTGTGGGTGCTCGGACGTTTGGTCGCTGGTATTTTGGTCGCCGGTCTTTTGGTCCCTTTTGGTCGCCGGTCAAAAGGTGACAGAGCTCATAGGCCCGGGGAGAACATGCAAACTCGATGTAGGTGAGCCGACCTGAAATCAAACCCAGGACCCCAGAACTGTGAGGCTGACGCGCTAACCTTTCAGCTGCCGATCCGCCTCCACCACAATCCTTTTTTTGAACAAACACATTCTCATGACGATTGTAAGTGTGGTGCCGAAAGTGTCAGCTAACATAGATGTCTTGATATTTAATTTACCGCATTTTCTTGACTATTATTAACACTCTTTTAGATTTTTTTTATTAATACTCAAGTGCGACTTAAATGTTTTTTGTTCTCTGACCACAGCCTCTTATATTGTCTTTTTTTTGCTATATTTATCAGAAAACCTGCTTTGTTAACCTGCATATTTAGCCTGTTTTTCTCAATTTTCCTGTTGTTAGGGTTAGGACCAAAAATCTGAATACTCTCTTGGCTCTTTTGATGGGTGCATGTGGCTCTCCACTACCCTGTGAGATAATATATGGAAACCACTGATGAGAGAGCTGAGATACTACGTCTGGAGTCGCTTTAATCTTCATTTTTTTGCACTAGACTCTTCTGGAATGCACACTCATTTATAAGCAGCCGTGTAACAATGTTGTCAAAAGTAGTCAGAGACTTTTTCTATTTTAAAATTGGTGACTAAAAAAAGGCACCCATTTACATGTATTTTGACTTTTAAATTTGAAATATGGCTCTAAGAACTAACATTACAAAATATGATTTTTTTTCAGAGTCAATTTCAAGAAAAAAGGGGAAAATAATATTTTTTAGCTGATGATGGCCTTGCTTTCAATGCGATATGTGCCCTCGGGGCAGATGGGGCCAACTTCTGGTACTTACAAAATATCATGCTTACACTTACTACCCACGTTCAGACTTACTGTCAATTTATAGTCTTCAATTATTCCACCGAGTATGGTCTGGGAATGTGGAAAGAAACTGGACTACCTGGTAAAACATTCTCATTTTCATTAACTTTTCAAAACACCATGTACTTGAAGACATACTTGAGGGTCAGAGTACGATTTTGAGATCATGATCACAATCTCTTGCCATCATTTGTATTTACTTTAAATTACCGGTGCTGTGCTCACCCGTTTAAGACTTCTTTCTTACACCGTGTTGTGACTTTACACGTTTTGTGTGTTTTTGTTAGGCCAGCAGATTCTGCATTATCAGAGTGACATCCTTGAGACAGTGGTGTTGGTCAACCCATCATTAGAGGCTGTTTCTTTAGAGGTGAGAAATCCCTTGACATGCATCCAACCAAATCAAAAACCATGAGCAAAACTGATAAGAAATTAACAATGTATCCAGTGAACTATTAAGAAAAAAAACGAAAGTCTAAAATTACACTCAGCGGTCCCCAACATTTTTCTTACCGTGGATCGGTGAAGCTCTTGCTATTTTCTTTTGTACGGGCTAACGGGAGGGGCGACAACTTAAGACAAAATTGTGTAGGGGTGGGGTCGATGAACGGACAAGACCCACGACGGCAGGGAAAAAAAACAAGTCCCGAACATAATAGCAATTATTTATTATAAGTATTGTAACAACATTTCTCATTTCAAGTAGGAGGGCAAGATTGAAAATGTTAATATATTTTACTCTGGGCTATATTTTACTAGGTAGCTAACGGACCGGTATCGGTCCACTGATCTAGGGTCGTGATGTGAAGCATGTAAAAGTGATTGCAGGCTTTCATTCCAATTCATAAAGAGGACACATTTTCACCAATCTTGTGTCCTACGAGTGCAATCATTGGATTGCAGTCAGGTGTTTCTTGTTTTCTGCAGAAATCGCATTGGTTAAAGTGTCTTTGCTGGATCGGTAGTAACAAAAACTTGCACCCACAGCGGCCCTCGAGGATCGGCTTGCCCACCTTTGGATTAGATACTGGAACGGTCAATCAAGGCCTTGGCTCTATTAACTGAATTCTATCTCACCACTGCCTCGGGACATTTTATGTATTCCATCTTTGCATTTCATATACGTTAATGGGAAATGCTTATGCACTCTATCCAGATCCGTTCTTTGCTCACTGACTTGGCTGGAAATAAACTACTGATACTGAGTGGACAGAGCTCTGACGAGGGAGGTGACATCCTTCTCCAAGGTGAAGCCTTCACGTGTCAGCATTACTTTAATATTGTTTCTAACACTCAAGTAAGTGCAATATAGTGCTTTTTTCCTGAAGTCACAGAGTTTTGGTTGACTGTTTCTTTTGCCTCAACGTCCATGTGTTTTAGGTGGTGTCAGTACTTTCCACGGCCTCTTCAGAGAAACCATTAAAGCTAACTGTTTCCTGTCAAGGAGACGGGGGCTGGAGTTTCTCGGGCAAAAGCCAGGAGCTTTTTCCAAAGATTCTGGAATACCATTTGAACCCTGAACCGCACCTTCCTAAAATGGAAGGAGTGACAGAGTTTACAGAATATGTCTCAGACACATTAAACGTGCTCTCACCCTTTGACCTTTTAGAACCCCCGACTTCAGGAGGATTTCTGAAATTGTCAAAGCCTTGCTGCTACATATTTCCTGGAGGAAGAGGGGACTCCGCTTTATTTGCTGTCAATGGTTTCAACATCCTGGTGGACGGTGGATCTGAACGAAAGTCATGCTTCTGGAAACTGGTTCGCCACCTAGACAGAATTGACTCTGTTCTGCTTACGCATATTGGGGTAGACAACCTTCCAGGCATCAATGGTTTGTTTCAGAGAAAGATTGCAGAGCAGGAGGAAGAGGGCAACCAAGGATCTGGTTCAGGCAGCAGCGGGGAGTCGACAAAAAACCTAATATCCCCTGAGCTTGGGATCGTATTTATGAACGTCCCTGAGAAGCTTCGAATCCCAGAGTCCACCCTAAAAGTGAAACGAAGCATTGAGGAAGCGTCTCTTACACTACAGTACCTTAAAGAGCTAGGTATCACACCTGAACCACTTCTTAGGCCAGTAAGTAACACTGTTGAACCCATCACACTCTTTCATAAACTTGGAGTGGGAAAATTAGACATGTATGTGCTAAACCCAGTCAAGGAGAGCAAAGAGATGCAGTTTTTTATGCAAAAATGGGCTGGAAACAGCAAAGCGAAGACCGGTATTCTGATGTCTAATGGAAAAGAAGGAGAAATATCTGTTCCCTATTTGACATCAGTTACTGCTCTTATTGTTTGGATTCCTCACAAGCCCACAGAAAAGATAGTTAGGGTGCTCTTTCCTGGAAATGCACCACAGAATAAAATCTTTGAGGGCCTTGAGAAACTGAAACACCTGGACTTTCTGCGATATCCAGTAGCAACCCAAAAAGACTTATCATCTGGTGTACCACTGCCCATAATCAAACAGACAAAAATAAAAACTAGAACTGACAGCAATGAAAGTCTGAAGGCTTCACCGAAACCAAACTACAAAACACCCAAAAGGGAAGAAATTGGACAGGAAGAAGAGCCCAAGAGTGAAACTACTAAAGAGAATAAAGTGGAAAAGAAAGAAGAGAAAAAAATAAAATCTCAAAGTTTGAAGGCCACCAAACAACAGAAAAATACCGCAGTTGCCCCCGTGACAACTAAGTCAGAGAAGAAAATATCGAAGGAGAATAGTAGCAAAATGGAAAAAGTGTTCCGAATGGATGAAAAGCAAGATAAGGAAAAAAAAGACATCAAGAAAGACAAAGTAAAAAGAGATGAAAATATAAGAAAAGAGGAGAAGAAGGAAAACAAGGACCTCAAAAAGAAGGACACAAGTAAGCCAGAATTGAGAAAAATGACCAAACCTGACCTAAAACCACTGACTCCTGAAGTAAGAAAAACATTGCACAAAGTCAAGAGTCAGACTAAAACAAAGACAGAAATGAATAAAGTTGTTAAGGAGCAAGCCAAAGGTAAAAAGCACGTGGCTGAGAGCTTCCATGACGAGGTTGCAGCAGCAGCCCTTGCAGACAGATCTATCATGTCTTCCCCCGAGGACCTTACGGAGGACTTTGAGGCTCTGAAAAGAGATGAGTTGCCAAAACCCATGAGTGAGACCACACAGATATCTGAGTTGCCAGTTCATAAAGACAGTAACGTTTCAATGTCAGTTTCTCCCGATAACAAAATTCCATCATTTGCTACTCGTGCGGACATCACTTTGGCCACATTGCCAGAGAAAACAAATGAGATCGAAACAGATAGGAAAATATCAGAACAAATTGGATCTCCTCAAAGTAAAGATTCAACAAGTGGTATTCACCAGCAATATCAAGCACAGACAATTGTGGATTATGACAAGTATTCTTCAAAGGAAGGCCTAAAAGACATGTCAAAGAAGAGTGATAGCTCCGAGGAGGAGGATGAAGTAATAGAAAAAGCTGAGTTAGAAGGTACGGAAGATGCTTCATTGATCAAGTATAAAACACAGGATATAAAGAAAGAAAGCCCTGCAAAAGAATTGGAAAACAAATCAACTGTACCACTGGCCTCATCCACAATGGCACTGTCTGGACTAGTCGGATCGGCCTCCGAGCAATTCTCTTATATCCAAGATGAAACCATCCCTGGTTACACAGAAACTGAACAGACCATCTCCGATGAGGAGATGCATGATGATACAGACGAGAGAACAACACAGTTACAATATAATCTAGGATCGTGTGACCTCCCAGTCCTCAATATCCCTAAAACAATTGACTCAATGCACGATTTGGCAAAGATGAAGAGCTCTGCTGTTCCTGGTCTTGTGGATGTCAAACCTAAAGCCTACATGGCGGGTCAACCGTTTGAGCCGACATCTTACCCTACTGTCATTGCGGCTCCTCTTGCCGAAGAAGAACACATATCCTCTGCCACATCCATAACAGAATATGACAAAATGTCATCATTTGCCACATCAGTTGCTGAAGACCAGTCTATTGCATCTGTAACGGCACCTCAAACTGAAGAGGTTGGAAGGAACTCCCTCCTTGATATCATCAACAATGTACCCGCACGTGCAGAGTGTATCCAAGGAAAGGACTATCTTCATTCCGCAGGTACCATTTCACCTACCTCTTCTTTGGAAGATGACAAATGCTTTAAATCACCTTCCTCCGATGAGTACCACCACAACATGATGGAAATGGAGAGTGAGGACAAGGCCATTGCAGCTCATGAAGAAGAAGATGATGATGAAGATGAGGATGAAGATCAGACTCCAAATCTTGACATCCCTCTGGGTAAACTCCAAGAGGGCTATGAACATGCAGCCTCCATAATGCTGAATGAGAAAGAAAACTTGCCTTCTCCCATTAGTGTTTCTCTTCCCGCTCTCTCTCAAAACTGTCCTACGAAGGCTGCCAGTGAAAAACAATCTCCCTTCAGTATAGGTGTAATTGGAATCAGCAGTGGAATCCAACCCACATCACCACCTCCAGTTTCCACCACAGAATTTGAGTCCCATTTCAGACAAGATAGTGATGAAAGATGTCCAAGTCCAGATGACAGCACCATGAGACTAGCATCACCAACACAGTCAGTACCTACAAGCAGGGCCTACTCTCCAGCAGAGGAGAAGATCTCAAAGACAGAAGATGAAGCAATCTATTTGAAGAGCGAAAAAGCTGAAAAATCAGTCACTATTTCGGATAATGCATCAGTCATTGCACCCTCGGGTGACAAAACTACGTTGGAGGCATCAGAGGAATCTGAAGAAGACAGCGTGGATGAAGATGACTACTACCTCAAAAAGGATCTTCAGCCAGCTGTTAAGGCTAAACTCATGGAGGCAAAAGAAGGATGCTTCCTGGATGATGACTTAACAACTGAGCCAAAGACTTCTGCGACAAGGACTGACCTTGAGAGCTTAGTAAAATACAGTGTAGATGAGAAAACCAAACCTGAAATCATTTCTTCAGATGGACATGAAGCAGATAAACTCACAACTGGGTTTGGGTCAAAATTCTCACCAACATATCCAAGCAACACAGAAAGCTCTCCCAAAAGTGCTCAAAACACCAATATCTCTTACGGGGGTCCCGAGAAAAGTGTTCAATTTAGTGCGTGCAATTTCCCAGATAAGGAGACAAAAGAGAAAGCCGTCTATATAAGACAAGACACTCCTTATGTACATGGTAAAACATTCTCTTACAGTGATATTTATGACAGTAAACCGGGTTCCATGGAATCAGATACATTTCAACAAAGCTCCATAGACAAGGTAGAGAAAGACATTTCAAGGGATGAAATGGGTCTGTCACCATATACTGACACAACAGGGGACAAGACATCAGGGGATAAAGTTCCCTATGGACAAGAACCTTCAACTCAATTTTGGAGTGACTCAAAAAACACTTCAGCTTATTCTACAGTGGTCAAGGAGGCCAAAGAATCTAAACCATTTGAATACACAGGGAGTGAACTAACTTTAGCAGGCGATAGACCTGAAGGATCGTCGTCTTTGGCAAAGGATTCTTCCTTTTCAATGCAATATGACCAACCCTCAAAACTTTCGTCAAAGATAGAGTTAAATAATGCCAAATTGACTAGCTCTGAAAACAATGATCCGGGTACATGTTTTAATATTGATAAACTGACAGCTAGGGATGAAGAAGACTATGATGATGAATTTGTCGGTGAAGATGATGAAGATGAAGGCGATGAGGATGATGAAGATGAAGGCGATGAGGATGATGATAATAGTTCTGTGGATTCAGACATGGCAAAAGGTGCCAAAGAAAACTCTGAAATGGACGTAAAAAGTCCTTGTAGTAAAATGTTTACGTCAAATAAGCCTGAATTTATGGTTTCCATGGGTGGATACGGCTTTAATAGTCAGGGGAAGCCAATTGTGAACGAGAACCTACCCAGTCCAAAGGTAGCAGATGAAGACATGGCTGAATCAGTATTTTTGAAGGGTAAATCTAGTGGGGGGTCATCAGGTTTTACCGGCTATGTCTCAGGCTTAAAGCTGGATGAGGAGGAATTTAAGAAAGCCCATTCACCAAGCCAGACCACAGACAAAGGTAAAGAGGATATTAGTTTGGAGTTGTCACAGAAATGTTTTTACAAGAATGAAGAGGCCGATAAAGATTTTGAGAAACCTCGATCGCCAGACCACCAAACCAAGAAATCACCGGACACAACCTTTCAGTACACATGCAATGCTGCCCCTGGGTACTCCTCTTCCTCTGCCTATAGCTACTCCTCTTCTACGTCAGGCTCGTTCTCAACCAGTCGTCAGCTTGGAGAAGATTTGGAGACACCTGCCTCCGCCGAGCCTCTATTTGAGTACTCCTCATTCAAAGAAGAACACTCTCCGGTCATAGATTCTCCTTTCCCCTCTCTAACTGGCACCAAAGATGATTATCTTGAAGCGTCTGAGAAACAGACCATTGTTACAGACACAGTTGAGTCCATCTCCAGCTTAGCACACTTTTCTCCTTTACATTATCCAACCATTTCTGCTGAAGATAAAAAGGAACCAACATCTCTCAGCGGTTTTATGGATCGACAACCTCGATCAGATTGCTTCTATAAGCCAGAGTGGTCGGAGGTATCAAGTTTGGACACTGCAAAAAGCTTAGGAGACTCACTAACCACACACTCTAAACAAACTGCGTTTGCACTCGATAAAGAGGTAGCCAGTGCTGCTTTGTTTGGTGTCACTTCTTCACCACGTCCTGTTACTGAAGGAAAACATTACTTTGAGGAGAGCGACAGCAGTGAAGAAGAAGAAGAAGAAGAAGAAGAAGAAGAGGAAGAAGAAGAACAAGAAGGTCATTATGAGCAGGAAAAGTCTTCAGTAACACCATACAGCGGTCTCACAGGTTCCTTGACATTTTCTGACAAGCCAGTTCCTTCAGCTGTAGGTCAAAGAACAACTAATGTGCTCCCTGATGTCCTTGGAAGCTACATGTCCTCATCACTTCAAGCCACAAAGCCTGAGCCAACCAAAGAAACAGTAGAGGTCAGCGCAAGCTCACCACTCCTTGCCGGAGCTACAGCTAGAGATGTGGTTATAGATGGAGCTAGAAAAGAGTCCAGAGAGGGTGCTGGAGGCTACAAGAGCTCCTATGAATGGGAAATGCCCAAGTCCCAAATGGGGAGGATGCCTGGTGACTCGCCTCCCCATTATCGTCACGATGAGGAATTTGAAGAGGAGTGTGAAATGGAACCGGAACACCCGATACGGCCACTTTCTCTGTCATCGACCAGTCAGCCATTTCGCTCCCCTTTTTATGCTGATGAGTGCAGCCAACAAGACGATGTTGACGATGATGATGAAGATGATGACGAAGACAGTGATCAGGATCTTGCTGGCAAAGTATCCAAAGAAGCTGCCTCTTCATATGTGAGCCACGGTTTTCCGGGAAATTCATCCAGGCAAAGTAAAAGTGACCTTTCACCTTCCTTTATCAACCCATCCATGCGGCAGCTATGTAGTGACGAAGATGATGAAGAGCAGGGCCATCAAAGTGAACATTCACAGGAGGGCGATGAACACGACATGTCGGTAAAGAGAAGAGCTCACAAGCAGCCAGATAATCATCAGTCCTTCAGCAGCTCTATTAATCAAGCCAGTGCTGTGTCAGCAGGGTTGGGTCTCGCAACAGAGGACACTCCGCCCACTTCCATAAGTGAGTCTCTCGCTTCACAGTCTGACTCTGAAGTGCCCCTGGGCACAGAAGAGTTCCCCTCAGTCACTGTTGGAGGCATCGTCGATTCAGATGAGGACGAAGACTATATGCCTATTGACAAAATATCCGCCACAGGGAGTCGTCAGCCTGCCTCCTGGAAGGGCCGCGATCCAGTTCCCTCACCTCAAAAGGACCCCAAGCCACATCCTCCATGTCCCGATGTCTGTATGGTGGACCCTGACTCTTTTGGCAGATCCTCAATCAAGAAAGACCCTAAGGCAAAAGTCTTGAAGAAAACCGGGAAAAACAAATCGGCATCCCCAGCCAGGCGTAAGAGGTCACCCTTGCCCGTCAAACTGACATCATCTCCTCGTAGTCTGACGTTAAAAAAGAAGGAGGCTGACAAGAGTTCACGGATCTCTCGGCTGTCAGATGGACAAGGCTCAAAAGATGATGATCTCTCAAGATCAAGCTACAATCCTGGCAAAGTGCTAACCAGTAACGGCAAAGGCAGTTTGGGTAAGCTAATTGATACCAATGCTATTGAAAAGTGAACATTTTCATTAAATCTTTAAGTTTTGGTGTTTTTTTCCGACCAGGTTCTCAAAAGGCTGGTTCTATAGCTCCTATTTATGTTGACATGGCCTACATCCCTAACCACTGCAGCGCCAAGAATGTAGATCAAGAATTTTTCAAACGTATTCGCTCTGCATACTATGTGGTAAGTGGGAATGATCCTGGAAGTGGTGAACCAAGCCGAACAGTTCTGGATGCTCTTCTGGATGGCAAAGCTCAGTGGGGGTCAAATCTTCAGGTAAACGTTCACTAATCACATCAAAGCTGTGACCCAAAGTAATATTCATTGATTCATTTTCCATTGTGATTTTGGTGTCAAGTGTCGCAGGGGTGTTGGACCCTCAGACAGGTTTAGCCAGTAGGTGGGGGACACTCTGAATCAGTTGGCAGCCAATTCATGTGCACACTCTTAATTAGGAACAATTTTGAATGATCAGTCAGCCTACCATTAATGTTTTAGGGATGTGAGAGGAAACCCACACAGGCACGGCGAGAATATCTGCTCAATATGGATGTGAACACTCCTGAGTGGTTTAGACCAGGGGTGGGCAAACCGGTCCTCGAGGGCCTCTGTAAGTGCAGGTTTGTGTTTCAACTGATCCCGCACAAACACTATAACCAATTAGATTTCTGTAGAAAACAAGAAGCACCTGACTGCAATCCATTGATTGTACTTGTAGGACACCAGATTGGTGAGAACGTGTCCTCTCTTTGGGTTGGATTGAAAACCTGCAGTCACCAGAGCCCTTTGTGGAATAGTTTGCCCATCCCCGGTTTAGACTCAACCAACAGGCTTTATTCAATTCCCTTTAACTGGGAGGCTTTACCAAACGGGATAAGAAACTGGTTTTCACAGTGGAATAAAGCCTGTTGGTTGAGTCCAAACCATTCATCAGTGTTCACTCCTATATGTAAAAATCTCCACCAAATGCCTACCCTTTTAAACCAAACCTTAGTTTGGTTTAAAACCAGGTTCACCAGGTGAACGTTATCCCTGTATGTTTGTAGCTTTTTTTTAGGCTCACCACAAATACCTCAGACCTGTAATGTACTTTGCGATGAAACTTTGACCACCTTTTGGGTGGATAGGAAAATGTTCCAGTACATTGAGCTCAGTTCTGATTGGTCTTTCAAGTTCCATAATACATTCAAAGTGTTTTGTGTTGGCATGCAAATCTACCACACGTATGTCGCATTGTAACTGAGGACATCATCCACTATGACCTCAAGTTAAAGGTGCTAAGACCATGTCAAAAACGACTGCACTAATAAAACTTAGCATGCAAATTTGGCAATTAAATCTTACAGTGTATTCTACAATTTGATACTTATTCCCCAAAAAGAAATGCATCAATGAATGTCAATTTTTATCTGTAATTCAGGTTGTGACAGCACAAACCAGCCCATTGTAAGTGTAACATCATTTGTTTAAGATAGATAGACAGACAGATTAATTAGGATATTCATTAATCTTCCGTACGGCACATCCTTGTAAGGTTTGAAAGGATGGCATAGCCTATCCCAGCTGACTTGGGCCGCAAAGCAGACTATACCCTAGACTGGTAGCCATTCAGCCGTTGGGCACACAGAGAAAGACGACCCTTCACAGTCACAATCATACCGCCACTAGCGGGAATTGATAGTCATACCGAAGTCAGAGGAGTGTACTACTACACCATCAGCAGGCTAATTAGGATATAATTTCAGATTTCTATCATTCTGGTCACATTTGTGTATAAAATATAGTCTGCTCTTATTTTAAACTCACTTTCTGTCGTATTTTATAGTATACAGTAATCCCTCAGTTATCGCAGTTAATTCAGACCAGACATGGCCGTGATAAATGAAAAACCGCAAAGTAAGGTGACCCTTATTTTTTTTTTTTTTTAAGTGCTAAGTCCTAGTAGCGAGCAGAGGGCAGGGGAGTGGCTTCGGCTTGCAAATTTCAGCGTGGACGTTCCCATTTTTACAAACTTGAAAAAAAAAATACTCTCTGGTGAATTATATATATATTTTTTAAATTCAGTGCTGAGTTCTAGTAGCAAGCAGAAGACAGCGGAGGGCTTCCGCCTGTGAGTTTCTGTGTGAATTTTCACATTTGAACTTAAATTAAAAAAAAAATACTTCAGTGCTGAGTTCTAGTAGCAAGCCTGCGAGTTTCTGCATGGATCTTACAAAAGAAATGTAATTAAAAAAAAAACGAGATAGTGAAGCCGCGATAGTTGAAGCCAAGATATCCGAAGGATTACTGTAGTATAGTAGTATTGAATCTCATGTTAAATCCCCTTTTTGTGTCAGGTGACGCTGATTCCCACTCATGACACCGAAGTGACTCGTGAGTGGTACCAGCAGACGCACGAACGGCAGCAGGAGCTCAACATCATGGTCCTGGCGTCGAGCAGCACTGTTGTCATGCAGGATGAATCTTTCCCCGCTTGCAAGATTGAGTTCTAGAAACGCTGTCCCACACCTGACCTCCATACTGTTTGGTTAATGGATTAGCCTCTTAAGCATAATTTGTGTTTTTGTCCCTTTTGTGGTAATATCACAGAAATACTAAATGCAGATCAATTTCATTGAGTTGATTGAAAAAAAATGCTCATCTGCCTATCCATGAAGCTTTTTGTGACATGTCCTGACATTAGCTTTCAAGTGTGGTATTTAAAACACAGTTGACATCAGCTACATTACTAATAAAAAGGAATTGAAAAGGCAAATAGGCAGGCGGTTCAGATGCAATTCCTTAGTTTGGGCTTGAATTTAATCACTTATGTGTACCTTCAGGACAAATGAAAAATGTCCTCCTAGCTCAGTTATTTATCCTTTTTTTTGTTGCAGAATGTATAGATGATCTGAATGAAATATTGTACTGGTAGAAAATGACTATCGTGCTCAGTTTCCTCACTTTGATGACAGTTCCAGTGTTTTAACGTTGTGCCTCCAAATGAAATAGAGAATAATATTAAATAAATCATAATATTAGAGGGCACAGTGCTCTTTCAATGTCTCTTAA
This sequence comes from Stigmatopora nigra, assembly GCF_051989575.1. NCBI lineage: Eukaryota > Metazoa > Chordata > Actinopteri > Syngnathiformes > Syngnathidae > Stigmatopora > Stigmatopora nigra. The sequence continues at coordinate 984,173 of NC_135510.1, read as the reverse complement.
ATATATTTGCTGTAGCATAGGAAAGCTCTTATTCAAACTTCCATATTGTTGTAAAAAAAATTCTATGACAAAAAAACGTCTGTTAATGTTAGAATTCACGTGGGTTTGACTGAAAACATGGCGGTATTTTGCTCCTGTTGTCCTAGAAATTTATTTCCCTTTATAAATTGGTAAGATGTGAAAGTAAAGAGATGTGCATTCGGATGGTTCTGTCTTAATAGAGAAAGAACTGTTTGCATTTGAAGAAACTAAAGTTATACCACATATCAGTTGCTGCATCTTGACAACCCTTTCCCCAAAGCTAAGTCAACGAATGGCGAATGTACGACAATACAGGGAGAGTGTTTGCACAATGGATGAGATGTGGGCTGGTGAAGGTGTGACCCACGTGCCTTTTAGTCCTGATGTGCTAGGAGATTGCTAGGTAGGAAATGTGTATTTGTTGCTGAGAGTTGACATGAACGCACGGCCAAAGGTTTTGACGAGCTGGTCTCAAACGCTTTTGTGAGTTTTGTCCGTGATGAGAGTACGCGGAAGGCAGATTCACTAGTCAAGCACTTTTTTAAAGCATCAGTGAGTCAGATATTGATCTCCACAAACTGCCAGTTTTTATTCATTTAACAAAAAAAAGCACAAATACCAATTAGTGCACAAAAGTGAAGGCCCTTCTATCCACTAACGAGTAAAACAATAAGATGATGTTACCAGTATTTAATGGGCAATGTACAACTTTTTAATTTAATTTATAACTCCATTAATATTGAAGTGTTCACACGTTCAGATTCCGATTTAAACGATGAGTTGAAAAAAATCGGATTAGTTCGTTTTAATAATGTCACAATACAGTGGTCAGCATTTTCATTTTACACACTAAAAATGTTTTTGGGGGGGTCTTTGAATATCAATTTAGTTTTAGTAAATGTCATGCAGCATTATGATTGGGCTATGATTGATTTGTCAAGAAAAAAAAAACAACATTCCCCATTCATGCACTTGAAAATAAGATTTTTTTTAAGTTAAGAATTCACTTTACATGTCCATTTGTTTTCAGTCAGCTTTGTGTTTTTGAAATGGGTTCAAGTTAATGACACTAAGACATTTGATTGATTTTTATAATCTTTCTTAATATTTAGATTAATATTGTGATTTATTCATTAATTGTAGTGGTTTCATTTATGGATTTTGGTAGGATTTTTCATCACAAATATAGAACCAAATGATTCATACAACAAATTACGGGACCAATACCAATCGGGAGAGCCAACATTTTGAGATCCACTGTGTCATGCATGCAGTTCCTGCTGGTTATGATCCTATTTGCTATAGAGATGCATGCACAAGAAGACAATTAGTCTTCTCTTGGACAGAAAATGGACAGCAGGTGGATGATTTGAATGTGATGATGCAGATGACCTTTATATTCCCTGTGGAGAATTTAAAAATCTCCGGGTTGCCTTGTTTAGTGTATCTATTGGCTTAGTATGTTGAAGTCACGCAGGGCACTTTTCAATAAACAAAATACGCATATGCAAAAGAAACATTACTCATTATACAGGAAACATTGTCAAATTATTTCAAGGAAGATGAAATCAAATGTGACAATTGTGTACTTACTCTGTCTTACAGACCAATAGGGCATTTTAATCAGTATCTGAAATACTTATAGTACATTACACAGACCGGTTGCAACCATATTTACACTACTTGTTTACAGGAAGGACAGACATTACTACCTATTATTGTTCAATCGCAGTTTTGTCAAGCCGATTTGAGAGCTGCATTTGGAACAAACGTGGTTTGAGGCCTGGAACACTCCACTGATCAAAGCTTACACTGTACAAGCATGTGTACCCTCTGAACTTGTGCATTTCCATTGTAGACGTGAAAATTGTTTGAGAGAAGTGTTGGGTTCTGATGAGACTAATAATAACGTGGTCCGGAACTGTACAAGTTTATGTGAAAATGGCCGCGTTGTTAGAAAATAATTGAACGGGGGGGTATTCTATTTTCAACCCCATCACCTGTTTTAAGTCCAACATTGTTTTACTCTTTAAGTGTGCAAAAGTACAAATATAGGCTATTGTTTAAAGGGGAAAAGTGTGGTGAAGGCAAATAAAATTTAATTGACTGAAGAACGTCTCCCATCTTTTTATTAACAACAACATTGTGCAAAAGCATAACTATAACATGTATACATTTTTTGGGGTCTAATTTTCTAGAACTGGTAATCCCTTCTTTTTCTATCTACTTACAATAATTGTTAATTGTTAAAAGTTATAAGGCAACAAAAACAAGAAAATCAAAAGGTAAACAAACTGCATTTTGTATTTTCTCTGGTTTCTCTGTATCTGTTACAAACCTGTGGGGATCCACCAGGATGATGAAGAATAGTTGTGGCTGAACCTTTTTTGCAGGACAACAATGAAAAGCACATTGCAAAGTTAAATTGCTGATGGTTAAAAAAAATAAATCTGTCGGCTAGAATTTTTTTGAGGAACTTTCATTTGTGAAAATGTATAAATGTATTTGGTTTGTCAAGTTTAAAAACACCACACTTTTTACACCAATTTCAGTAAGCAAACCATTTGTTCCATTGAACCTTTTTATTGGGTTCGACAACAAAATCATGTCACTCAAAAAAATATAAGAATTTCTCTAACATAAATATATCATTTATTATAAATTCCGTCTTTTTCCATGTGTTAGAAAGGGATTGAGCAAATATATTATGGTAAGGGGAGGGAACAGGGGCATACTACATTAAACATATAAGCAGTAGACAAAATAAAACAGTGCCAATATTTCCCAGTTCACACAAACAAGATGTGATGACACTTCCGCCATGTTGCAGAATCAAATCCCAATTAAAAATAGCACATCAGCCTGAATTGCTTTCAAACGTGCGAAAAGCACCTCTCGCAATATCTGCTACCTAATTGCTCACCACAATAAAAGCATCTTTAAAGTAAATATAACGATTAATGAACAGCTATTGAAAATACCCTTCTCCCCATAAGATTTGCCAAAAATTTTATTTAGCCATTAAAGAATTGGGGAGTGTGGGATTCTGTACACGAAATGAGCGCCAACTCATCAAAATGATCTCTGAACAAGAGACGGGTATCAACAGACCTTTGATAGGGAGCCAATAACCGTTTTGTTGAGCACACTTGACTAGTGATCGACCGATGTGCGGTTTTCAGGACCGATACTGATTATTATATATATATAGCAGGAGGCAGATAACCATTATTTGGATCAGATTTTCATTTGCAGTAAAATATTTTAAAAAATGAATAATGGAAGCTCTGAACTTCAAAGAATTTATAAAATCACAGATTAGATAGAGATAAACTAAAGAAATGACAAGGTCAAAATGATCTATGAATGAATCAATGAAATTTTCCGAATACAGGATGAATAAAGTTATCCATAATCCATAATATATTCTGCGTATTTGGGAGTGCGAATGATCTCTCTCTGTGTGCCCTATGACTGAATGGCAACTAGTCTAGGGTGTAGTCTGCTTTTCACCCGAAGACAGCTGGGTTAGGCTCCAGAAACCCCAGAAACCCTTTTGAGTATGGGTGGTATGGAAGATGAATGAAGGAATGTATGGCGGCACGGCAACAGAAGGTTAAGGGAATAAATTTGCGTTGGTGCTGGTATTTCTAATGTATATTTCTAATGAGTATTACCAATCAAAGGGGCTGCAAAGTGAAGCACAGTAGTCGCAACATCTAGGTCCTCGACTTAACGAGCAACTGGTTGTTCATGTTAGTGAGAGAGAGAGCAGGCAGGAGAGAAGAAGCGCGGCTGCATCTGAGCCGAAATAACACAGTTTTAAAGTGATTTCTTCATATCGGCCTGGCGGACTAAAAAAAGGAAGATACCGATAGATGTCAAATGTCTAAACATCGGCACTGATTTTTGGTTGATCACGGCACATGACCTATTCAATAGGAATAGCGGAATTAAAATGTATTCCGAGCTATTGTTACTATATTAGAGGTGAGTTGTAGCAAAATAAAATATAAGAGTGACTGACTTTTTTTTTTACAATCACTCACAAACCACGGCTTTTGGCAGGAGTATTGTGAGGTCCGATGCTACCTTTGAGCAAAATACTATTTGAAGCTTGCTCATGCCTCAGGTGTTCCAGGTGGTGCTAGCGGTGAAGTTGGCCCTGGAGGAATGGGGACACCACCTAGAAGGGGCTAGCCAGCCGTTCACAGTTTAGACGGACCACAAGAACCTGGAATACCTCAGGTCGACCCAGAAGCTGAACTCCCGCCAGGTCAGGTGGACCATATTCTTCAGTAGATTTAATTTCACGCTGAACTATATCCCAGGTTCCAGGAACGGAAGTCGGATGCGTTATCCCGCACTTTCCAGGCTCCGAACTCGGAGGATGAGCCCCCAACTATCCTACCCCCCTCCTGTATGGTGGCCAGTATGAGGATAGGGCTGGGGACTGAGGTATTGAGGGCCCAAGATCGGGAGCCGGACCCAAGGAGAGGTACACACAAGGATATGTATGTTTCGACCCTAATGCGGTCCAAGGTACTAAAATGGGCCCACACCTCCCGCCTGACCTGCCACCCGGGGGTTGCCCGCACACAGGCGGTATTGCGCCAACGCTTTTGGTGGTCGACATTAAGGGCAGATACGCAATCTTTTGTATCTGCCTGCCAAGTGTGCCCACGCAATAAATCCTCCACCAAACCAAGCTCCGGTCTTCTCCTCCCACTCCCAATTCCTAGCCTTCCCTGGTCTCATATTGCGGTCGACTTCGTTACAAGCCTTCCCAAGTCCCAGGGTAACACCGCCATACTCACCATTGTCGATCAGTTTTCCAAGGCAGCCCACTTCATCGCCCTCCGAAAACTACCCTCAGCCCTGGAGAGAGCCGCCCTCCTCATGCTGCATGGAATTCCGGCCGACATTGTCTCCGACCGGGGTCCACAGTTCACTTGGCACGTCTGGTCTGCCTTCTGTTCTGCCCTGAAGATCACCGCAAGCCTCAAGTCAAATGGTGATTTGCTGCACCACCCAAGCCGACTCAACCACCTGGAGCATACATCTGCCCTGGATCGAATATGCCCACAACTCCCACCCTAACGCCTCCTCCAACCTGTCCCCTTTCGAGTGCTCCCTAGACTACCAACCCCCCTTCTTTCCTTCCCTGGAGGCGGAGATTGCCGTTTCCTCCGTCCAGGCACACCTGACCAGATGTGGCCGTATCTAGGAGGCCTGGGCCGCGCTTCAGCACGCTTCCAACCGTGCCCAAGGGCAGGCCAACCTCCGTCGTGCCACCACACCGGCCTACGTTGTGGGTGGTATGGCTGTCCACTCGTGATCTTCCCCTAAAGACTGAGTCCCGGAAGCTGTCTATACGCTTCATCGGTCCCTACAAGATGGAACGGTTTATAAACCCATGAGCCGTGCGCCTCAAGCACCCATGTTTCCCAAATCAAGCCAGTCATGACAAACGATACACCACTGCTATCCCCTCGTTTTGTGTGTGTGTGTGTGTGTGTGTATAAGTATCTAAGTTCATTTAAGTTAAATTCAAAGTTTGTTATGTTATAACCACATCCTTCAAGCCACTCTCTCTCTCCCATCCATGAACTGCATTGTACTGAATAATGTCTCATTTTAGTATTAAGCATCATAACCACTAGCTATTTGCTATTCTGTTAGTAAATGCTGAATTGTACTATCCTGTTTTTTTTTCAGAAGATGGGAACAAATCAATTTGTATTTAGTTCATTTCTATGGGAAACCTTGATTTGAAATACAAGTAAATCGACATACGCGCTCGGTCCTGGAGCGCATTGAGCCGTACCTCAAGGTATGACTTTGCCAATTCTAATTGTCTCGAGAATGTGTTGGCATGTCTTCTTTAGCCAATGTATGGCACTGTCAATGTTATGCAGAATCACAGCAGAATGAACCAACATGCTTTAACACAGCACGCGGTTGAAGAAACTGAGAAAATGTTATGCCTATGGTGGTTTACTGGGTTCATCCTGAGTCACTGTTCTGATGGGGGATCATCTTTGATCTCAAATGGTGTCTCTGATTTTGGGAGACTCTCAGGACTGTCCATCCATACATCCATAAACTCTTGGGTGTCAAAGAACTCGTCATGCCCTTCAGGCGACATGGGCGTCTGGGAGCTGGAACCTGCATCACTGCTGCTCTCTCTGAGCTCCAACAGCACTGGGAGCGAACTTGGGAGACAGAAGCCTTCCATCCGACCCAGTGAGAGGTCAGCTAGTGGGGAGCAGGGCGGCCTCAAGCTAGCGTCAAGAATTCCACTTCCAGAGAGGTCGGTGACTCCAAAAGCAACCTCTTGGCCTTCCTGCGTGTGTTGAGGCTCATCAAATGTGCAAGCCGTATTGTCAGATTGCTCGCCCAGATTCTCCGGAGAATTATTTTGAGTTTGCACTGTTTCAGAAGGGCTTGAAAGAGCAGAAAGATTCGGGTCTGGAATTTGGGATGCCGAAGGAGGAGCCGGATGAGAAGGAAGGTTTTGAGAGAAATGGGTTTCCTCACTACTCTGAGGAGTGAGGGTGATCTTATCACTGAAACTAAAGCGTGGAGAGGTATCGGCCGTAGTGGGAGAAGATGGACCGGCACTGGATACGGTGCTGGATGGACCACTGCTGTCTGTAGGATTAGAGCAGAAAAGAGGGAATTCAAATGAAATAAAACTAAAGAAGGCGTTAGAATTATTCCATTAGGAATAATACAACAACTTAGTTTATATTATAGATTATGCATACACACTATGCTGCTATTTTATGCTGTGTTGTAGCACAATGGGATGCTCTGTCCTCTTTAACTTTGTCATCAAACACACAGTTAGCCTCAACCGTCGGGTGCAATTTCCGTCCTCAATAAGGTCCCGTGAGTGCAGGATGAAAAGGGCTAATCGGCGTCAGCATAGGGTAGTCAAGTAGCAAGTTATGGAACCTTTTAAATAAATTCTTATGTAGTGGCCAAAAGCATCAGATTATTATACTACAACCTATAAAATTATTATGGTGTTATCATATATTAAAAGGCGGCGGAGCAAAGATTTAAGGTGTATATCATATTTGCCACATCTCCAGCAACTGTAGTTGACCCACACACGACAAAGCATACATTTTTCAAGAACACGAAGGACAGTTTGGAGCATTATCACAATGTCAAGGGACGTCCAAAACTCACACCACGGAGGTTTGTCTGAACGAGATCTGAGAGACATGGATGACGGAAGGACTCTGTGGGGGATGTACGAACCATCCCCTGATGGATGGTTGTGCGCACCAAACATGGCTGATAAAGCTGTAGGAGAAAAAGGTCGGATATCACTAAGAGGTAACAGAAAATAATCCAATTTCAAACAAGTCGCTAACCTCTTGTGGTCCTTGTATGTGGATCGCCGGCACTCTCACACACGCTTGTGAGGAATTCATTCACCTGTTTGAGTGATAATGAGTTGTGTAGTGTTTCCAGTGGGTAAATGGAGGGCACCATGGAGCAGCCTTCAAAGCCTGTGGTACAGGAGAGAAATGATGAATATTATCTGGGCTTGGTTGGACATGGCAGTAACTAGACCGAAACACATCAAATGAGACACCGAACAGAAGTTCAATGCTTTGCTTTCAATAGCTGTCCTCAAAACACACAATCCAAAGTTTGTTTCCACACAGCTAGGTTTCAAAACCCATGCCGAATGTCAACACCACATGGCAGTATATCAAATGGGTTTACAAATCAGAGGCCAAAACGGATTTTAAAATGGCAAAAGAGCTTCATGAATCAGTCCTGCCACACATGCTCGCCTCTAGCGGCACACAACAGCTGCAGCATTAGAACCCACACAATCAAAGTCAATTTAACTTCGGTTAGTGGACAACCAAGCCACACATTACCAGTTACAAAGCATCAAGCTACAACTTTATCGTGTACAAGGAGGATATTCTTTATCTATGGACATTACAGGTCCAGTGCAGGGAATTGTTTTAGGCAACAATGCATTTTGCTCATTTCGATAATGGCGATCATTTAAAAAATATATATATATATATATATATATATATATAAAATTAAATTTTAATGAACACAAGATTGATGAAAATGATGAATAAAAACCTATAGACATCGAGTATGGCGTAAAAATAATATTTTTCCATTTACTTTATCAAATTTTACAGTGTTTGACACAGTGCCTGCCAATAAAAACATAACATTTTCATTTAAACTGTGAGGTGTGTATGTCCATGTTTCTGTGCCAGTGGTGGTGCTTGATGTCCAATCTATTTTGAGTGGTACTTTTTTTACACATACACAAAACACACACTGCTCACCAAAATTTTCATCATAAAGCAGTCAGATGAAATTTCAAGATGATCTTAAAATGATGAGATTAGAGTGAAGACATGGTTGGAATTGGGATCATTTCGTTTTTTTTTTTAATTATAACCAATGTCCAGTCTTTCAATAAACCCAGGTTGGTGTCATCTTGGTGTCTCTCATGGTGACATTTCGCTGACGGACAGTTTGCATAATGGACGTTTCGCCAAAAATGTGTTTAATCTATTATTTTATTTAACAAATGAAAGTGGGGATGTTTCTCATTGTGTTGTTTTTTGTGCCGAGGTTGAAAAACATACACACGATCCGGGGGCGGGGCGAGAATCCCGTTTAGGCGAAACTTCCGTTCGGCGAAACATCCATTCGGCGAACTGTCCGTCGGCGAAACGTTCGTCCGTGAAACGTTTGTCCGTGAAACGTTTGTCCGTGAAACGTTTGTCCGTGAAACGTTTGTCCGTGAAACGTTTGTCCGTGAAACGTTCGTCGGTGAAACGTTCGTCGGTGAAACGTTCGTCAGTGAAACGTCTTTTGACGAATTGTCCATTCACGCATTTCCAGGAGGAAATTGAGGTCCAGTGTCAATAGGTCACTAAATATTGAAATGTAAAGAAAAGTCCAAGAACATTTGGGAATTTTGCCTTCAGAGATAAGCAAGATGGGGGATGAGGTGTGAAAAAGGGTAAAATGCTTTTTTTGGAGGTGCGGGTTAAAAATGAACGTGCCAGCAGACTACGTAAGTTTTAGTGCGCAGCATAAGATTCATTTGCACACGGTTTCATACATTTTCATATAGAAATTGTCATAATACTATTTTTTTGAAATCCAGGAATGAAAACACCTGGCACACACTGAAATTGAGTCATATCAGCAATACCACTGTTATTTGACCATGTGAAACAGTAAAATACTAGAAAACAAACGGTCGCAAGAGAGGTGTTGATAGACCTTTGCATTCAATAAAATGATAAGCAGGATAGTATAAGTTTTTGGAGAGATAGTTAGAATTGACCTTGTTATCATGTATATATTCTAATAACTGTAAAAAATGTCAGTTGTTAAAAAAACAATTTATAGAGTTATTTAAACAATCTAATTAATATCACCCACAAAAATGTGTCCAAACACTCAGAAAAGGCAGATACACTTGCCTTCAATTGATCAGAGGCAGGGAAGAATTGGTAGCTTTATGTACGCCAAGCCAGCTTGAATTCTGCGTAGCCACAGAAACAGGCAAGCATGCATAAACATCAAGTGGCCAAACACAAATTCCACCCCAGCCAAGCACATTTCACACTAAATCATGTGGAGCGTAGTTGGACAAAGTGTGAGTTTGGGCAAATAGGACGGGCCAGGGGGCTAACCATCAAGGTACTCTACAGGGTCCTGGCCAGAGATAAGCCAGTTTCGGAAGAGGCGGAGGTGGTAGGAGCACTGGTGGAGATGATGGGTGAGTGCACAGTCCATAGAGAGGTGGCAGCCCAGACTGAGATCTGTGGAGAAATGACTCAACAACTGGGCCACATGCTGCTCCTCCAATGGCTCTGAGGAAGAAGAGGGAGAGTGCGGATGGAGACAGGAGAGAGAGGGGGAACAGTAGAAAAGACATGGGATGAAAGAACGTACCGGAAGGTTGAAAGACGAGACAAAGACGGAACTGAAATAGATGAGTTGGACATGTTTACAAAGTTTGGGGCCGTAATGTATGTTGACATTCAGTTAGCGCGATATCGAATTTCAAGTTGTTTACAGCTTGGCATTTGTACGCAATGCTTCATTTATACAGCGTACATATCAATTTCAGGCACTGTTATGTATTTGAACGGCTTAAAAATAGTTTTTCTAGGATTTTTTTTCCCATTCTGCTCTCACAGTTAAGTGTAGCAATAATGAAAATTACAGAACTCAAGTGGAATAACATGCGCAGTGAGTCGGTAACTGTCCTATACTTTTTTGCCCTCTGTACAGAGAACATTTAGAAAGCAACTACTTACATTTAGAATAATGTGTTGTTTAGAATTTGAATCAATTAACAATTGAGCAGGCATTATATTGTTACACGTGAGGAAAAAGAAAACTCATGCAAACATGTACAATGTACAAACTCCAGTTACAAATATTAACCAGAATATCAGGTATTATTTATGTGAAGTTGCTTAGCATTTGCAAGCAGTAATCTTTTGTCACCAATCCACAAAACTCGAAATATGAACCGCTTGTTTTCGTTTTCGATAGGAGAAACGTTTTTTTTGTGTGAAATAATAACAATTACCGCAGATTATTTGATTCCACAAGTTTGAAATTTGCTAATCCATTAGACAATCATCAGATAAGGTTGAAAATGGGTCCTGATTCCACTGTATTAAACTAATTTCTCTTAACTGAATGGTTATCTCATTCATCCTCCATATCTCACATTCTGGTAAGTGTCGTGGGGGTTGCTGCAGCCTATCCCTGCTGACTTTGGGCGAAAACTATAGTACATCCTAGACTTGTAGCCAGCCAGCCCTATGGCACACAAAAAGACAAAACAACGCACTTGCACTTGGAATCATACCACAACCAAGTGGGAATCGATTCGAAGCTTGGCCACACGGAAGTCAGGCAAGTGAACCACTACAGATGGCTTCTCATGAGAAAACTCTCATCTACAGGTAACAGAGAGAGGCTCAAGACATCAAGCAAACAATGTATATCCAGTCAAAATGTCAGCTTTAAAGCTAAAGGTCCCTAAATAACAGAACCGTGCACAATAACTTGACACTATCCTTCCACAGCCATGTGTTAAACTCAGGGCCAAAAGTCATATTCTCCCAAAATGAATTACATTTGGCTCGCAAGATCAACTGAAATGGAAAATGCTTACCTGAATTTAGGTAATACAAGTCCGTTGCTTGTGTATTGCTGTGTGAGCCCCAAGTAACGGACTGTTATTTGTGTATCGTTCATGTTTTAACTGGATATTTCTTCATTATTGTTCCATAAAAATATATAATTATAAAATTGCAGAAATGAGAGGGGTGTAATAATAATATCTGTTAGATATTGTGCACGACAAACTGCCTGTGTACGTATACATACATACACACGAAGAACTGTATAGAATATAGTAGACAGAGTTACATTTTTTTGGCTACATTTTGAACACAGCTTGCTCCCACCTCCAAGCCAGGGATGCTTCATGAACACAAAAAACTAAAACGCTTAATATCTTCTCAATTACCCAGAAGACCATCAGAGAAAAATGTCAGTGAATCTGAGATAACTGACATTTGACAAGATCGACTGAGTCAAATTGCAATTCATTCCTATGCATGATTTTGCCATTCACCCGATCAGTAGACTAAGCTTCAAGCATGTCTCTATATGCAAAACAGGATTGTTACTATCTAAAAGTAGAAAAGGAAAATGCTTTTTAAAAAGTTAAATATATAGTAGTACCTCTACTTATGAATGATTGTACATGTGGAATTTGCAGGTTACAAAACCATTTGACATTCAAATTATTGTTCCAATAAACATAAACAAAATCTAAGTTCTGGATTCCCCCAAGACGCAAATACATGTCCGGTATCAGATTGTTTGATATTTAAATTGTCGCGGTAGCATTGTGTCCTGCTTGACAATCTCCCTACACTCTGCTGGGCTCTCATTGGCTCCCAACAACAACTCCCATGTTTTTTTTTCTTCAGTTTAATAAACAATATAATGTTTCTTCTATCACAATTGGTTTTATTGGACTGTTAAAAAGTTGGCATATTCTGTGTCACATTGCATGTACAGTGGTACCTCGAGACACGACCTTAATTCCTTCCGAAACTGAGCTCGTATGTCGATTTACTCGTAACTCCAATGAATGTTTCCCATAGAAATGAACAAAAAACTAATGAAATCTTTCCAACCCTCTGAAAAAAACACCAAAAACAGGATATTGGATTGGAAAAACATTTCCATTTGTTCTAATTCACCATCTATGAACAAAGTAACAAATAACTAGTGGTTTAATAGTACTACAATGTGTTTAATAGTGCTAAAATTAGACGAATTTCGCAGAGTGGAGAGAGAGGGACATAAAGAGAAGGGGGGCGTTTTGGATGGCAACCAGCTCGTAACATAACATAAATTTTTTTAAATGAACTTGGATTACAATGCAGAAACACTCAAAAATACATTTAATTTAACCTTACACTAAACTTAAATCTAATTTTGTTTTCAATTTTGATACCTTTATTCTCTTGCTCTATTTGCCCCACCTCCACCCTGACTTTCAGATGCATCGAGGGTTGTCGCCATTTGCATTCCCTTCAAAATATTCCAAAAATGTTGTACACGAATGTCCTCACAATAGCACAATGCACGAATACTTGCCAATAAGAAGTAGTAAATACGCCATTCGCACTGACTGAGAAAAAACAGAAGAAATGCAAAACTCCGTCCAGTGCTCGTAGAGACATCACACGAGGAAGTTGCGACCAGAGACATTACACGAGGGAGTTGCGAGCAGAAAGACAGTGCGCATGATGTACTCATGAGCAGGCTCTCGCGTCCTCAGTATGCTCGTACATCAAAATTTAAAGTATCTCAAATTGCTCGTATATCGAGGTACCACAATAGTCTCACAAGAAACTGATAAGGTGCATCCTAGGAAGTCCATTGCCCCTCACGATGCATTATTCAGACTCAGAAGTGCTTTTATGGGCAGTTCCAATTGATTATCCTAAATACAATCGCTGCAGTGTCCACAATTAGTTGATCAGTTTGAGATGTTTTAACAACTTGAAAAATGTTTATATTTGGATATACATCCCTAGAATGTATCTACCAAATTACAATATGGGCCACCCATGAATAACGGAGGAATAGATAAAAACTGATAGCTTACACACAACCATCAACAACATCTTGACTCGCCATTAGCCGTTTATAAAAACATTCCCTTTGTAGTTGTACATGCTTTTTCTGAAGAAGAATGGGTAAAATCAAAAGTAGTGACAGTACATGCATGGACTTTAATGTCCCAACATACACCTGGTTGAAGGGCAAGGATTTTAGACAAAACCACTGCAGGTAAATGTAACAGCACAACTGGAAGATTTCATAAAATGCCACTGGAATGCTAATGCAATGGAGCCATTTAATCGATGGCATGTTTCCGTTCAATTAAAAACACTTGAGTCCAAATGTTCATGCTCTCATTTTTATCCAGCAAAAACAAGAATTTAATATTGGTTGTCATGTTTTCGCTAAAAAGAATAATCATCAAACTTGGACTTAAGCACGTTTAATTGCACAGCGACAATAAAGTGGAAAGCAATGCAAAAATGGAATCAAAATGTACGTGTTTAAAAAAAGGTACGTCATTTAATTGCACAAATCTATGAATTACAGGAAGCCTTAGTTAGAAAGAGAATGCCAATGTTAGGAAAGTGACAACAAAGATATGAGAAGATCTTTCATAATTAGGAAAAAAAATGTTGGCAGGCCATATGGAAAAATAAAATTAAAAAAAGGTTAAAAAAATACTAAATTTTGAAGGCATGCATGACAAAGGAAGGTAAGGTAATAAAATACAGAAGCAGACGTACCATTAGTCGGATGCTTTGCAAACGACACAGAAAATCGTTTTACTGCCGGCATAGACAACAATTCTGAGGAAACAAAAATTCACTAATGTTATAAGGATCCGCAGTAAGTTGTTCATATTATCATACGCTGTTCTATTAATAGATTTGTTTTTCATAATATTAAATTGATTTGGATTCATTTTTGTGTTTTATTAGATTTCGAATCTAGAACTTTAACAGCTGCCTGAACACCGAAGTCGTTTTACTACATCACTGAATCATACTAGATTTTAAGAACCGTGTTCTCGTATATTGGATTAAACATCTTTTTATTATTTTAAATGACCTCAACACCAGACTGGATGAGGACCAAATGTGCCCATTACTTTTCAAAATGAGACTGGGGAATATGAATGACAAAGACAGACAAAAGCGATGAGAATGACAGCAGTGAAGAGAACAGCTTCATATGATCCAAATCTGACACCTAATGAACAATAACACTGACATCAATGTCAGTTACAAACACATCAAGACCTCCATTTTAGTCATTCATATATTGTGGAATTGCACTGATTAAAATGGAAAAAATAAATGTGTTTACTGTTGGCCCAAAACAGAAAAGCCACTTTATGACAACAATTTTATGTAATTTACAGTAAAAGAGAATGCACTTATTTGCAAATTCTTTTTAAACCTTATCGAATTGGTTGGTATTGAAATTGAAATCGATGCAAGCTTTTGTGGATGCAGTCAATTATATGTTGGGAAATGTACAATAGATTCCCCTCACGTTTTGAGGGTAGAGAATTAAGCTGCAATTTGGAACTCTTTAATCTTTCTTTGAACCTACCCAACTAAAAACAATTAATTATTTGTACAACAATTTAACCCGGTCATTATTTGGATCTAAAGCTGTTTTAAAAAAAAAAAAGATTCTGCAAGATACAACAATATGTTGCACAATTCTTTGCACTGAAGTTTTGGCAGAAATAATTGCTGGAAAAACTAGTCAGTCCATCCACTAGTTGACATCTTCTAGCTGTCGTGCCTTGCAAACTGCCGAAAGAACCCCACAAATGAGTCTCATCTCATCTGCATCCTATCCCAGCTGACTTCGGGCCAGAGGTGGTGGACACCCCGAATTGGTGTGTAATCATAAATGCACCTGCTCTGTATTAGTCTCAGGGTTCTGTTTAAAGTGCTGAGAGCATCATGAAGACCAAGGAACAAACCAAGTGAGTTTGAGAAACCCTTGTGGAGTAGCTTAAAACTGGATTTGGATCCAGAGAGACTTCCCAAACTTTAAACATTTCAAGGATCACTGTGCAA
This sequence comes from Stigmatopora nigra, assembly GCF_051989575.1. Taxonomy (NCBI): domain Eukaryota; kingdom Metazoa; phylum Chordata; class Actinopteri; order Syngnathiformes; family Syngnathidae; genus Stigmatopora; species Stigmatopora nigra. The sequence goes on along the minus strand of NC_135510.1, from coordinate 968,910 downwards.
GCAATCATATTGAAAGGGAAGGAGTATCAGACAACTGCAAATCTCCAAAGGCCCGGCTGTCCCTCGAAAATGTCACCTCAATCAATGAGAAAACTGATTAGAGATGCAGCCAAGACGCCCATGATCACCCTGGATGAACTGCAGAGATTTACAGCTGAAGTGGGAGAGTCTCTTCAAAGGACAACAATCAGTTGTACACTGCACAAATGTCCTTTATGGAAGAGTAGAAAGAAGAAATCCATTTCTCAAAGATATCCATGAAAAGACTTGTTTACAGTTTGCCGTAAACCACCTGGGAGACACACCAAACGTGGATGAAGGGGCTCAGATCCAATGATACCTGCTTTTGCTCTCCATCCAATCCCACTGAGCTCAAAGTGTTTCTCAAATAAGAATGAGAAAGAATTGCAGTCACTTGATGTGCAAAACTGAGACATACCCCAAGCGACATGCAGCTGTAATTGCAGCAAAGGTGGCGCTACAAAACTACAAAACTCCACACTATAGATGATGGTAAGCTACTACTGTATCCACAATTGCCCTGGAGCAATCTGACAGAAGTCAGGCAGCCAAATAGTGGCATGGGCCTGTCTGACAACCACACGATTGTACACTCACACAAGCAAGTAGCGTGAAGAATTTTGCTGAAGAATACAACAACAATGGGCACAAGAGGGAGCTGGATTCGACCAAACAATCCTTCAATCAATGGATGTGTGTAGTTAGAGGTTTGTTACAATTTTCCAAATCATGTGCCGCCTCTTACCTTTTTGAGAATGTGAAGCCAGCATCCATTTACAAATGAGAAGACATAAATTGAATTAAAACACCCACAACAACGTTTAACAGGTTGAATGTTAAAACATGTGTTTGTTGGGTATTCAATTGAATGTATTTTGAAAAGGATTTTCAAATCATTGCATTCTGTTTTTATTTACATTTAACAAAATTCTCATTGAAATTGAAATTTGATTGTAAATGTATGAATTCTCAAAATAGAATTGAACCCCAATTCGGGTTGTCAAAAGTATTGAGGTATTTGATTGCAAAAGTATCGATACTCATTGCTAATTGGTGATGTCTTTACAGCAGAAATCTGTTATGGGCTAAATTTTGCACTACTATTGACAGTAATGATATTTTTGCATATTGCTTGCTATAAAAAAGTCTTTTTTTTAAATTCATGTAGTATTGAAAATGTGATTGAGTACCTATATTTACAAATTCCTTTAGGTACGAAATTTTCAGGTTACGAAAGCTTTTCACATGCAAACGAGTGCTTCAAAATACAAAAAAGATCCAAGTTACGACATCCCCCAAAAAGGAAATGCATCTCATCTGTTATTTTATTTAAACATATTGTCACAGAGGCAGTGATTCTCACTTTAGAAACCCGCAACACTCTACTGGGCTCTCATTGGCTGTCTCACAACAACCCTACATGTTTCTTTGACTGTCGTTGTCTGTTTCAAACTTATGCTTGGAAGAAGCTGTGGCCGAGTGCTTTCGACAGACTCGCAGTCGACAAAAACTTTTCATGTCTTATGGTTTTTTCATTGTGACCTTGAAGTTTAGATTGTAGGCCACCGAGTGCCTTTGACGAATTTACAACAGTCGGGCCTCAAACTGAATCGCAGTCTGCGGTGTGTGAAATTCTGTCACGGGTGCAGGTGATGGGGCTATTGGATGTTGATGAGTTGGTCATAGGGGCAACAAAACAAACTCTAAACACAGCAGGAGTTGATGAAACGCTCGGCAATACACAAGGAGTTCAACGAGAAGGCAGGCGGCCGAGGAGGAAGCAGCCGCCATTCCAACAGCACAAATCAGAAAAAAAACGGGGAAGTAACGAAGTTTCCGACTTCGTGGGAATAACATCCTGAAGAAGTGTTCACTAGTCGTACGATCGCCCACTTTGAGGCCGCTTGTCTTGTGGACTTTAGATGATATTATTAAAGTCGTCAAAGGCAATAGTCTTTAGAACGTACTTTCTCTCAAAACGTCTGTCAACAAGCACCGCCGAAGAGTAACTTAAATCTAAACAGGTAAAAAGCAGGGGCGATAAATAAAATGGGTGAAGAATTAGATGCCAAAGAAATCATGAAATGTTAATAAAAATAAAATTAAAAGTTCAATCTAACATTGTTTTGAATTCTTCAAATTGTTTATGTCACGAAGAGAAACTTAAATCCAAACAGTTAAAAAGCAGTGGTGATAAATAAAATGGGTGAAAAATTAGATGCTAAAGAAACCACGAAACGTTGATAAAAAAAGATAAAAAGTTCAATATAAAATTGTTTCAAATTCCTAAGTTTATGTTTATTAGATTGTGCTCGTGTTCGTTTGCGCTCTGCCTCTGTTGCCTAATGTTAGCTGCTTGACAGACGAATCGATTTTGCATGTTTATTTATTTTAACGGCTTATTAAATAATTGTATGCTAATTTTCTCTCATTTATGTGTCTTCACACTTTTCCTCTGTCAGATATTTTTAAAAAAACACAAACGTTAGAACTGAGACAATACTATCAAAAATGTAAATGCAATCTTAGTTTACAAAATCTTCCAATAAAAACATCCTCCTCCACTGCAGGTTTTTGTACAAAAAAAAATCCAACACATCATAAAGGGCTGGCTCTAGAAGTGACTTTGTAGTTCCCTTCAAAAAGAGAGCACTCAGCCAAAGCACCTTCTCTGTTCGTGCCGCACATACCAGGAACTCAATACCAATTAGCATACATAAACTCCCATCTCTGAACCTCTTCCCCAATGATTTTAAAGCCTGGCTGTTAGAGAAACAAAGTTGCGATCACAACGCTGTCTACAACGGTGCTACGTGTGTGTATGTAGTATGCGTCAACGTTTATCTTCAAGGGTCACAAGGGACTAAAGATGGGAATTAGCCCTCGGCTACAATCTTTCGTATTTACATTTATGTATTCTTTAATATGTGCTGTTCTTTACTAACAAAATCAAACGCAAACTCAAGTGAATTTTGCTGTTTTTAAATGAACTAGAAACACACATATAGCCAGTGTGGCCGGGCTCATGGTGAGAAATAAAACCAGACAAAGTGGTAGAAAAAGATAATCCATGAAAGAATATTTTCATGAATAGAAAAAAAAATGCTGCTTGATTGCTGACACAAACAAATTAGTAGGACTACAACCCAAAATCACTTCTAGAAGATAGTAAAATGTAAGTGAATAAAATTCCATCACTGAAAAGTCTTTCTGGTAAACCACAATGAAGCAAATACCACCATGTAGTGTGCACTTCTGGGAGTTAGGGGTGGCGGGGGACATTACTGCAATCGAAAGTAAAATAATGATTATAAACTACATCTGAATATTACCTTTGAAAGGACACTTGCGCAACTAGCACATCTGTTGTTCCATCAGTCCATAATTATTTTCAAATGGACATGAGCATGAACTATGAACTACTGAAATGAAAATATGCTAATAAAAGTGGTGTGGAGGAAGAATGATGGGGAAAACATTTGTGTGACTGAAATGAAGTATACTAATTATGTACTGATTAAAACAGAATTGTAACAATGTAACAATTGATGCATGGGCATGAATACTTCTCTTAATATGTACCATATGTCCTTCCATCTTAAGACTTATGATTGCAAGAACTATTAACTTTTCAAATTAAATGTATGTATATTTGAATTTAGTACATTTACTTGCCCACATTCTCCACATGGGCCTATTCTGAATGATGTAATAATCAAATAATCAAATCCAAATGGAAATTTTGACAAGTTTTTTTTTCTGTGCTGTGTCTCAAACACATACCGTCTTTGTAGGACAGACTGCTGGTGGAGAATTTTTTGCGATGTGCACGTGCGTAGTCTTGCAGATTAGGGGCACTAGAGGACCCACCTAGGACAGTGGTGCTGAACAGCCCGGCACACTGAGAGCCTGCGAGGGGGGCGGGGGGTTAGTGACCACTACACATAACATGCTGTTACTCAAATGACTATTCAAAGAGCGACAGAAAGAGAGAAAAGACAGAAAGAAACGTAGGAAAGATCAACATGCAGACACAAACAGTAAACCATGCACTTATGTTTCCCTCTCGTTGTGTTACTTGCACATGGCCCGAGCCATATTTACACGTGAAGATGAAGTCTTCACACACCTGCTACGAACACTGACTTCATCAGGTTCTTTGACCTCTTCAATGGCATATAAATGTTGTATAATTATGCCTCCTTCACAAGAAAATATATATTATCCGGAATACAGAACTCAGATGTCCCCCACAACTTTTTTTGTTGGTTGGAGAGTCGTCAATATTTAGACTCTGGAAGCATTCAAACGTTTGCCTTTTCAGACCCCCAAATTGCCATTGTCATGTAAATGATAGAGGTCTTTGGAAAAGTTTTTACGTTTTTACCCCATAACCATCGTCATGAAAATGGCCCCTAGGACAACCACCATGATATGGTCTTCAATATTAGGAATGTCAGGGACATCATCTTTCAAGTTCTTCCTGTATGTCTGCTGAACAGAAAGAGCTGTTGAAAACCAAATTGTTTACCTAGACTCACTACAAGCTTATGTGAAGCAAAGTCTTACGTTTGAGTTATAATTCTGAAAAGCTTGTAAGATATTGTACCATCCCTGTGGGTAAACTTTTTGGTAATATAACAATGTCTTAGGACTACAAAGGAAATGCAGCAGTTTGAGGTAAAATGCTTTGTTTGGTATAGCAGGTTGAAACCTGAAACATTTAATGGGTTTACAGGAACAGCTATTCAAACACCAGCATTGCACAAGGTACACGGTTTATTATTTCTCTAATACACTGGGTCTAGCCAGTGATTTAGAAAATTTAAAGAGGTCTTTTTAGATAGTTCATAAAATGTCCTTTAATTATGACTAGATGCCACAATTTGGCAGGGAAGGCGGTGAGGCCACAACCAATATAAAGTGGTAGCTCTCCTTTGAATTGCTTTTACATGTCAAATGTTTAGGTTACAAAGAGCTTTGATGAGATTTTGTTTCCAAGATATGAAAAATGGTCCAAAAATAAAATAGTGGCTAGTTTTACCGCAACCGTCCAAACAAAAGCCCCTTTTCCAAGACCATTGCAGACCAGTAATGTTTTGATGTGTGTACGTATGTTGACAGTGGTGCCACTTGCAATTCCACTCCATTGGTAAAATGTCTTTTGGATTTATGATATTTTAAATGGGTTAAATTATTTTCTTATCTTTTTTAAACTTTTCGCATACATTCACACATTTGCATACATTCACACATTTGCATACATTCACACATTTGCATACATTTTTCATATACAACTGTAATACTTTCATCATTTTTTGAAAGTTTTGGGGTAGTATTAAAGATTGTGGAATCAATTATGCTAATTCAACGTAAAATATGCTTCTACGTACCAAAAAAAATCAAAGTTACGATACCACTTCCGTAACCAATGAATTAAGTTAAGGGTAACACTATTTTAAATGAAGGGAGGCTTATTAAGCTTTTACACTAGACCGCAGTGGGTGCAAGTTTTCGTTCCATTTCATTTAAGAAATCAATTCAAAAGCCTTTATTGTCATCATACACAGCTGCTTATAACGAAATTGGTGGTGCTACTTCAAGCTTTTCAAAGTGTTACCCCAGTAAAAAACAAGACAAACATAAATAGTAGTATAAAAGTACAAAAAGTCACATCTCGACTAGGTGAATTCTAAAATATTGCACAGTCTAAGATATTGCACATTGTTATTGAAAATACCAAAGTTATTGCACAATAGGGATTGTGTGTCGTGCTGACGCAAGTTCAGAGTCCTGATGGCTGTGGCGGAAAAAAAACTGTCCTTAAGTCTATTTGTCCGTGCTTTGTGAGACCTGTAGCGTCTGCCAGAGGGGAGCAGCTGGAAAAGGTTGTGACCACGGTGGTATTGGTCCCTGACAATGTTCCTGGCTCTGCTGAGGTAGTGGGGGCTGGCAATTGCATCCAGTGAGGACAGAAAGTAGGCGATGATCTACTGGGCAGTGTTGATCACCCTCTGCATGACCTTTCTTTCTGCTGTCGTGCTTGCAGCGTACCACACTGTAATGCAGTATGTCAGGATCCTCTCCACAGTGGCTCTATAGAAGGTTACCAGAATTTTAGTGTCCAAGTTGTTTCTTCTGAGTACCCTCAGGAAATAGTTTAGTGTCAGATTGTCCACCAGACACCACAAAGACAGTTTGTTGACCCCATCTCTGTAGGCCGACTCCTCCCCTCCCGAGATGGGTCCGACCACTGTGGTGTCATCGGTGAATTTGATGATGGAGTTAGACTGGTGGGTCAGTGTACAGTCATATGTATACAGAGAGTACAGAAGAGGACTCAGTACACAGCCTTCACGGGAGCCAATGCTCAGTGTAATGGAGGAAGAGAGGTAGGAACCAAGTCAAACAGTTTGTGGACGGTTGGTTAATCCAGTAGCAGATGGAAAAGGTTAGTCCAAGGTAGAAGAGTTTGTCAGCCAGAATGTCCGGTATTATAGTCTTGAGGTTGAGCTTTAGTCAATAAAAAGCATCATCATGTAGTTCCCAAGGTGTTCTAGATGCTGTGTGTAGAGCTACGACGATGGCGTCCTCAGTGGACCTATTTGCTCTATAGGCAAACTGATTAGGGTAAACTGAGGGAGGGATTATATACCTGATATGGCAGGCGACCAACTTTTCAAAGCATTTCATAATCACAGGCGTAAGTGCAACAGGTCTATAATCATTCAAGCTGTCAGTGGTTGGCTTTTTAGGGACAGGGATAATGGTGGCAGATTTCAGGCAAGATGGAATGATAGATTGTTGCAGGGAACAATTGAATTTTTTTTGGGAAAACCCCAGCCAGCTGGTCAGCAGAGGCTTTGCGCACCTTTCCATGTACTCTGTCAGGGCCAGCAGCCTTCCTGGTGTTCAGTCTGCAGTACCTGTCTCACTTCATGTTCCTGAAGCTCCATTGTACTGCTGCAGGGTGGTGGTGGAGGTGTTGAGACTGGGACTTGTCAGTCTCAAAGTGGGCAAAGAAACGGTTCAGTTCTTCAGCTAGTGAGGCATCTGCGTTAACAGACATATTATTGTTCTTGTAATTGATAATATGTTGTCTTCCCTGCCACATCTTCTTTGGGTTATTTCCTGTGAAGTGCTCCTCAATTTTCTTTGTATATGCTGCCTTAGCCTTTTGAATGCCTCTCTTCAGCTCTGCTCTGGCAGCGCTCTATTGTACCTTGTCCCGTGACCTGAAGGTAGTGTTACGGCGTTTGATGAGTGCCCGTGTCTTACTGGTGATACAAGGCTTTTGGTTAGGAAAAACCTGAATCCATTTATTTAACCGTGACATTGTCCGTGCAGTTTTTGACGTGGGAAAGTACACTGTCTGTGTAGTCCTGGAGATTGTTTTAAAGTTTTAAAGTCAATGTGGCCCCCAGGCCGAAAAGGTTGCCCACCCCTGGTCTAGAGTGTTATCTCCTCTGGTGTGACATTTCACGTACTGGATACATTTAGGCAGAAAAGTCTTTAAACATGCTTGTTGAAGTCACCAGCGACAAAATAGACTCCATCGGGGTGGTCAAGCTGCTGTTTGTTTACAGCCGCTAGCAGGAGGCTAAGTGCCGTGCTAATGTTAGCCTCCGGTGGGATTTAAACCGCCGTTACAATGACAATTGTTAGCTTTCTAGGTAGATAGAAGTGCCTGCACCGTACTCCCAATAGCTTTAAATCCGGGAAGCAGTGAGTGTTGATGATCCTACTGTTGTTTTTATTTATTCCCAGCATACAGATTGCCACAACAGGCATGAAACTCCAGAGGCGAAGTGTGTTCACTTACTGTGTCCCACTTTTAACCGCATGGCAGACACCATTAACATTAACAAGATTCCTACCAGTTGAATTTTGTACAAAAGAACGGTATGTATGCCGCAATGGTGTGCTACGCCTTTATCATATCAAGGAACGTCAATATTTATAAGGCATTTTCAACACCGAAAAGTTTTTTCCACAGGTGATGTACGTGATGCAAAATTCACTCACTACAAAACAGGAAGTTGCAAGACATAATGCATCTTTGCACTAATATATATGAGATTGCACCCATTCTCCCTCTATTGTAGTATCCCTATTCGGTACCGAGAGATGAAGCGGTGTCCTGATTTCCCCCATTATCCATCTGTCTTCCGGTTGCAAGTTTCAGCGTGGATTTAGATATTTTTATGAACTTTTTTTATATACCTCAGAAAAAAATCCTAGATGTAGTGAGGCCACAAAAGTTGAAGCTGCCAAGTGAAGAAAGATCACAGTACTTGGTTTGAAAATGACCGCCATTTTCTTTAAAACCTAACCTTTACTCATATTATTTGGCTATACTTCAATGCGTGTGCATTTATGGTACTTGATGACTAGCCCACCCTAAAGAATCCTATAGGGTTTGAAAGCACCCACTAGAGATGATAAAAAGTATTTCTCTTCACTTTTTCTCTTCCATTTCCTACCAGGTTGGCAATTTTGAACTGGATTTCAGTTTGTTTGTTCAGAAGACCTTGGTCATGCTGTATTTTGAAGCCCATTTCATTGGGGTTGTTGCCATTTTCCGCGCCAACCCGTAGATGGCCAAAAACATCAAGTACTTTGTTTTGGCTCATAGGCAGTATGTACGACCATGAAATTTGGCATACACATTCCCGGTCCTCCAACAAACTCTTGATGTATGTTACAGGAACATCGTACCAAACCCACTCTAAACATTCACATTGTTTTTTACCAATAACTGGTGTGAAACTACACAAAAAAGTGTCTGGTAGCCATGTCCCAAACCAAACAGGATGACGTTCATCATGGATTTAATTTGGTAAAATCATTCGTTTTTGTCCATTTTCAAGGCATTGCATTTGAACGGACTCATACTGGGGAGTTTTACATATCTGCCTCAAACTTGGTCAGTCTGTTCATTAGACTAAATCAGTGAGTTTTTGTGATTGGGTGTGCCCGCTCAGGCCTACTTATTTTTTTTCTTGCTGTAATTGAATTCTGTTACTGTGGTGGAAAAAATACGAAACCTATTATTGAGATACATAGACTTCACCTCTATATGATAAATGTAATATTAGTATTAACCCATTGAATACTACATTAACCTCCTAAGACCCAAACATGATCTTGCAAGGCATGCATTTTTATTTTTTCCTTGATATTTACAGTGTTCCCTCGGTTATTGCGGTTAATGGGGCCCGGGACCACCGGCGATAAGTGAATTTCCGCAAAGTAGGGATTCCCCTTCAAAAATGCTTAATTAGAATTTAATTCCAAAAAATAAAAAGTAACATATATTTTTTTTTAAATTCACCCCCCTGTATACAGTACAGCAGGGGTGGCCAACCAGTCAGAGACCAAGAGCCACATTTTTTACTGTGTTACCGCAAAGAGCCACATCACACACATACCTTTGCTCAGCCAGATTTATTGTCACACACCAGCATAGTAATGACATAAATTGACTCCTACAGTACTAACAGCACTGGCCAGTCATTATAAACAATGAACATTGTGTGCACTGTCTCACACAGACAAACTCTCAGTTCAACCAAGTCCACAAAAAAAATAATAATAATTTACAACAGCGTTTTTCTTTTACTGTGCATGTTATTTAGTGCGACTTCTGGCATTCCTTGCCTTGAACAATCCTCTTCAAATCTGGCTTGTATTCTGTTGTTGCCACTCGAAGCAATTCTTTCACATGGGTGTCAGTCAGAACCGATCGATGCTTTGATTTCACGTGTTTTAGGGTAGAAAATACAGACTCGCAGACGTATGTTGACCCAAACATTGACAGTATCTTAAGCGCAGCCTGTTTAACATTGGGGTATTTTTCCATTGGCACACTTTTCCAGAACTCAATGGTCCCTTCTCTTAAGGCAGGTTTCAGTTGATCCTCCTCACAAAGTTGGACGTCTGATACCATTCGTTTTAGTTTGTCGTTTTCAGGAGACAAGATTTCAACAACGTCACCGAGGCATTTTTTAATGAACTCCCCTTCATTGTATGGCTTTTTGGCCCGTGCAATGTTCCAAGCCAGTTGATACGATGCAAGCGTTACCGTCTCTGAGTGCTTTGTAAATTTTTGCAAAATATGTGTCTGCTTTTCTGCCTGACTTTTCAAAGTGGCCAACTTGTGCTTGTGAAGTTCAGTCCCTTTTGGAAATTTCTTGGCGATGTCAGCATGGAGTGAGCTGAAGTGGCGCTGAAGATTTGAAGCTTTGAAATGCGCTAATGACGCCTGGCATATAAGGCAGAATGGCTTGCCATTACGTTCAACAAAAAAATATAAACTCTCCCACTCTGTTAAAAACGTCCTGTGTTCATCTTCATATTTTCGTTTTGCTGTGCATTTTTTCCCTTCCATTTCGAGAGCGAGCTTGACACAAATTGTTTACTCAAATCTGGGACACTTTGAGGTACGTATTTTCATCCCAGGCAGATGCGCATTTGACGAAAATACCGTATTGAACTCAAGCGAAGCGCACACGCAAATACAAATAAAACACAAGCGTTACCGTCTCTGAGTGCTTCGTAAATTTTTGCAAAATATGTGTCTGCTTTTCTGCCTGACTTTTCAAAGTGGCCAACTTGTGCTTGTGAAATTCAGTCACTTTTGGAAATTTCTGGGCGATGTCAGCATGGAGTGAGCTGAAGTGGCGCTGAAGATTTGAAGCATGGAAATGCGCTTATGACGCCTGGCATATAAGGCAGAATGGCTTGCCATTACGTTCAACAAAAAAATATAAACTCTCCCACTCTGTTAAAAACGTCCTGTGTTCATCTTCATATTTTTTGTTTTACTGTGCATGTTTCCCTTCCATTTTGAGAGCGAGCTTGACACAAATTGTTTACTCAAATCTGGGAAACTTTGAGGTACGTATTTTCATCCCAGGCAGATGCGCATTTGACGAAAATACCGTATTGAACTCAAGGGAAGCGCACACGCAAATACAAATAAAACACAAGCGTTACCGTCTCTGAGTGCTTCGTAAATTTTTGCAAAATATGTGTCTGCTTTTCTGCCTGACTTTTCAAAGTGGCCAACTTGTGCTTGTGAAATTCAGTCACTTTTGGAAATTTCTGGGCGATGTCAGCATGGTGTCACGCAAAAAAAAAAAAAAAAAAACTTTGATATGGACGTAAGAGCCGCATGAAACCGGCCAAAGAGCCGCATGCGGCTCGCGAGCCGCGGGTTGGCCACCCCTGCAGTACAGCATAAAGAATACGGGTAGAGAGAGTTAAATTCATGTTATAACAAAAAAAACTGTAAAATATGTTGTTTCAATGTAATATTTGTATTTTTTTTTCTAAAAAAAATCTGCGAAGCTCTGAGTCCGCGGTAGCTGAACCGCGAAGTAGCGGGGGAACACTGTATTTAGGCCAATTGGGACCTAAAGAAGTGTAAAAACCAAATAATTATCTTTTTACATGATGTACTTTCTGGGAAAACGATGTCCACATCATAAGTGGAGGCCAGGCCCCTGTAGTCCAAAATTAAACATTGTAGTCTTTGACAACCAAAAACCTGATGTCCACACACGTGGACGCCAGGTCATAGGAGGTTAACAAATGTTTTGGTCTATCATGCCAACAAAGACTCTCATACTGATGGCATACAACAACCAAAAACATAATCGATCAAATCAGTAGTGATTCCTCTCTCACAGTAAGCACTTTGTAATATAACCATCGTTATCATCATTATCAAAACATGCGTGATACTTACCTAATCCACTTTGCTTAATGTCTGGCGACTGGCGAGAGCAAAACGAGAAGAGCCGATAACTTCCGACTTTGGAGGATGAAGTTTCTGATAGAACCTGAAAGTAGATAACTTTTTTAAGTTTGAGGAAATAGAATACAGTAAAATATTAAGATAATACTGAATGAACAATATACCAACAACGAACCTCCATCGATCCAGTTTTGTGGTTCCGTATAAGCGGTGATCTTCTCTGTATGGTGATGGGTTCAGACAACGGAACAGCTCGGTCCGTTTCATCACGAGAGAGGTCCTCCAAACTTCCTGGGTCGGTTTGCTTTTGCCTGTTCTAATTGTATAATAAAAAGTTGGCACATACCGTTACCAGCAAACTATGACATCTACAGTGATTGGAAAGGTAAATGATGTTATCCATACCTGTCGCGCTACCTCTGCAGAGGCTGGCCTGAAGCCAAAGCCAGTTGGTGCATTCTCTTCTTCCTCAACACCTTTTACTCCCGGGCTAAAGTGAAGCTCCACATGGAAGCGTTCCTCGGAGGATAAATCCTAAGGGGAAAAAAGGTGATACTGTTTTAATGTTTACCATTGTTTAACACAGAATTCCTTTCTGCTAACCTTTATTTTGTAATATGTACAACAACAACAAAAATATTTCACCTGATTTTAGGTAAGCTGATTTTTTTTGTCTCATTCTTGATGTTTTTTTTTTATCACAAAAATATCTTAGTTTAAAAATATTTTAATCTCATAAAAACAGCCAAAGGACAGTTTTAAATTAAGAGAGAATTAAGGTACCAAATAATCCATAGTGTAATAAATAACTGAAATGTAGAATCTGGGAGAATTGCTTACTAGTCTCACACAGCTGTGAAAGAATTTTAGACCGCTCTACTTTCTTGAATTATTTGAACTCTGCTATATTGGAGGTTTTTTTTTAAAAAGGTCACAGCGACAGCATCTAAATACAATTTAAATGTGACAGCATCTAAATAAAATTTAAATTCAGACTTCAACTTTAGACCTCCAAAACCTTAATGATGGTTTTGTTTTGAGGAGGCCTTGCTTGTTTTGGAACTTTTTGTCTAAGTGCGCTCGGGTTTGAGTGCACACAAAGTTGTTCTTTAACATTTTCTGGTTCTTCCATCAATCACACACAGCAACTTGTTCTGGTCATCTGTTGGCATTTTTTTTAAACAAATGCTTTGATTTTTTCCACAGTAAAGTGCAGTAATTTTATAATCATCATTCGATAGTGTTTTTCCAAAAGTCTTAAGGATCATCAATATCATCTTTGACAAAGCTCAGATGGGGTTTTGTTGTTTTTTGACAGTAGTGCTTGGTAACTCTTCCATGAATGCGATTTTTAATCATTGTCATTTTTATGGCAAAAACATAAACATTGAATTTCACTGAGGTCAGTATCTTTGTATCTGGATGCTGTCTAGAATTTGGGGACCTCCTGGGCGAGTCATTGTCACACACTCTTCATCAAGTAATCGTGGTATTTGATTCTTTTTGATATATTGTAGCCTAGTTCACTGTGACTCAAATGCTCTATTTAAGTAATACAAATGTGGTAGTAATCAGGTTTGAGTGTGGCAAGTGAAATTAAAATGAGAAGATTGATGAACGATTTGTCACCACCTTAATTTCTCAGTCCTTTTATCCTTTCCCAATGAGGACGTTAAATCCAATGGTTGCTAAATTACCCCAAATTTTACTTTTTCACATTGGGCCAGATAGGTTTGTAAAACCCTCACAAATAAATTATCATTTACTATATTTAAAGTTATATTTTCTTGGATATTGGTGTACATTGGTGTAAGGAACACTAAAGGTCACCTTATTGTTGTCCTCATATAGCATAATGACAATCTGAGTCATGTAGTTGAGTTCAGAAACAGCGCTAAGATAATCCATGGCACGATTCCATTGCTGATCTTTCTCCTCCTTATGTACAAAGATACAAATTGTTTTAGTGCCACCTGTAAAAATATCCATTTGACAATCAAAGTGATTCACAACTCACATCAAGTAAACCACCATAGCGGAAAATACTCAGCAGAGAGTGAACGTGACTTTCACTAGTGAAATATAGTCGTGTCCTCACATGTCGCCCGGGTGACATGACACCACGCGAATATCTGCAAACAAGACCTCTCTCTTAATCGAAAACATTCTCAGCTGTCATCCAAACTCTGTCCATCATTTTGCATATCAAAGATACTTCAGGCCACACTCACAGAGGGTGCAACTTGTTGACAGACTCATCCTCATGAGTCCTCTGAAGGTCAAGCTGGATCTTTCTGACCAGTGGAAGGCAGTAGGCATATGCAATGTCCTGCTTCTCAGCTTTATTTATGCCATATTCCTACAACAACAAACAAAAGAAAAAGTAAGGAGCTGCCAAAGTTCAGGTGTTGCAATGGTACCTTGATAACCAAGGGTCAAATTAGTGACATTTGAGTTAAAGAAATATCCTTAAAAGTTCTTACATCAACTCAAAATCAATGGATACCTTTACGTGCAGCCAATAATTAATTCATAATCAAATTTTGTTATCTGCAAAAAAATGGATAAAATGCTATTAAGAAAATCCAAATGTAATAATTATATTCCAGGGATAACAAAATGCACCTGAAAGAAAAAATAAGTTGACAATTTGTGAACAAGGGTTAGAGACTTTTATGCTTAGCATTACAATTAACGATTAACTAACCACATTTTAAAGAATGTAATGTGTTAGGTACATTTGAATCCTTTAATTCGTTCCAGGACTGAGCTCGTATGTCGATTTTTTCATAACTCAAACGAACGTTTCCCATTGAAATGAAATAAAAACAAATTAATTCGTTCCAACCCTCTGAAAATACACCAAAAACAGGATATGGATTGGAAAAAACATTTTTAGTTGTTCTTAGAAAAACAATTTTATCTGTTCTAATTTGTAATCTATTAAAAAAGTAACTCATAACTAGTGGTTTAATATTACTAAAATATTTAATAGTACTAAAATTAGAAGCATTTCGAAGGGAGAGAGAGAGAGAGAGAGAGAGAGAGAGAGAGAGAGAGAGAGAGAGAGAGAGAGAGAGAGAGAGAGAGAGAGAGAGAGAGAGAGAGAGAGAAAGAGACGGACAGAGAGAGGGGGGAGCTTTTTGCACGGCAACCCGCTCGTAATATAAAATAAACAAATTTAAATGAACTTGGATTATGATGCAGACACACTCAAATTTAGTTTAATCTAACCTAACACTAAACTTAATTCTAATTTTGTTTGACACTTTGATACCTTTTGTCTCCCGGGTTGGCGTTTTGCCCCGCACTACACTGATTTTCAGTCAATATCGAGGATTGTTTCAGTTTGTATTCCATTCAAAATATTCCCAAAATGATACACACAAATGTCCTCACAATAGGATAACGCACGATCACTTGCCAACAAGAAGTAGCATATATAAGTCTCGTATTAGCGATCGCCTCGCAATGACTAATGGGAGAAAAAAACCCTGAAAAAAATGCAAAGCTCTGCCCGGTGATCGCAAAGACATTACAAAGAAGGAGTTGCGACCACAAATACATTACACGAGGGAGTTGCGGGGAGAGAGACAGTACCCATAATGTTCTTATGAGCAGCCTCTCAAGTCCGCTGTCTGCTTGTATATCAAAATTTGTCTCGTATCTCAAGATAAATATTTGCCCGAAATTTTACTCGTATCTCGAATTGCTTGTATGTCGGGCCACCCGTGTGTTGGGCCACTTGAATGTCGAGGTACCACTGTACTCACTTTCATGGCAATTACTGTTAGAATGCTACTCAATTAAAGGATGAAGAATTAGGATGAGTTAAAAGTTTTTATGGCAACACTGATGAACTTCAAAACACATCCTTGACTATTCCACGTACATCACAACAAGAAATGTATTGTTTAAAGCTGGAAAAATCAGGTTTACGACTGCAAGACAACCCCCAATTATTTCAATAAAACAAACATTTGCATTATCTTAAACCTGGTAGGAGATCTTCTTTAGTCTTACCTGCGGGATAACTATGTCTGCCAAAGCACGAGAAAGTCTGAACAACTCCAGTGTGTCCTCCAAGCCCAGAGTGGAATTATGAATGACATCATATTTTACACAGTCGTAAATGTCAGGTACTTTACTAATGTCATAGCGGCCATTTTTCATGCGAAAGTCTCTTTCAAGTTTAGACCAACGCTGCAACATCAGCTCCAGTGTTTCACTATGATAAAGTTGCAGGTCTAAAACAGCAAGCACAGAAGACAGCTTGGTTATGGCAAATGTACATTTTCACACAATTTGTGTAAATAAAAATCACTGTATTCTAGTATAAACCAACTACATAATTATTTTTGTTATACAGTGGGGCAAATAAGTAATGAGTCAACCATCAATTGTGTAAGTTATCCAACTGGAATAGATTAGAGAGGGATTAAAAAGGTGATTTACAGCAATACTGTATGTACAGGGTGACCCAAAAAGATGCGTACCCATCAGTTTCGAAAATGTTTCGATTGGTACGCATCTTTTTGGGTCACCCTGTACTTAAAATAACCTTTCATTTTATTGTGGAAAACACAACAAAGTTAAACAATATTTCTTTTGATCGAAGAATTAGAAGAAAAGACAATGACTCACCAGCTGACTTTGGATCTTCCATTCTTTTGCGGATCTGCGCGGTAAGGCTCTGAATGAGCGCGTAAACCTGATCACATGTGTCCACCGGGTTCTGGACGATTTTCATGGAATTCACCAAAGACGCACTACATGTTGGGGCCAACTGTCACACACAAAAAACACAATTATATCTGCTTCATGATGTATATAACAGGATGGCTAATCATGACCCTTAGATAATAATGGTGAGTAACTGACCCTGTCATAGTCTTCATCTATAAAGTCCCTGTCCTTCTGAAGGATCTCATGGAGTCTAGCTTTGACTCGATGCTGACAGCCACTCAGCGAATCGCTGTCGCTATCCAGCAAGCCATTCATGTTAGCACTCTTGACCATTTGCACCAGAATTGGAGTCAGCTCACCTTCCAGGGCAAGCAAACCCTGTTCAGGGAAACCAAAAATATTTACACTGGCTATGTGCTCGGAGGAAAATGGTAATATATCAAAGCAAAATAGAAAAAAAAATATGTAACTATATATGTAACTATATATGTAACTTTTAATTTCCTTCTACCTTTGCAAATGCTGCAGCAGTCATCTGTACTCTGCCTTCATCAGATGCATATATCTTCAGGTCATGTCTGTATGTGCTATGCAACCGCAGCAACCCACAGCCAGGAAATCCAGCATAGTCTCCTAATACACAAAACATTTGATACAAATTAGCATTGCCAATGAACTCGCTAATCAAGTGTTGTATTCAATGTGTTTCCAAAACAATTCTCTTGACGCTAAAAGAACTTGCTCTTTTAATGTTGATTTTTGAGATTTCTGTTTTGATTTTTTTTCAACATACCGATTCATTCCTATATTATAGACCACTCAAAATTATGCAGAAAAAAAATATTAGAAGTGAATTACATGTTTTGTATCAAACTGAGCCCTGCTTATATCACTTCAATAAATGCTCTGTTTACAAATACTACACCATGCTCAGTTTCTATTATTAATTTCTAAAGAGTAGTATTCTCACTCTGTGGACACATTTGACTAGTGGTTTGATTTAAAAAAATATATTTAAAAAAAACGCGATGGTAATGAAAACATGCAACTAATGAATCGAAAACCGATTTCGTGACCAAAATCGAAACTGAGCAGAATTCTGAAAACAGCTGTATCCAGTGCAGATACCGATATTGAATACCAGATCGGGACACTACTAACAAGAAAGAAATTGACTAGTTTGAATATATGTCATTAATTTGCTCAAACCACTAACAAAGTAAAATGAGGAATAAATAACATTTTGTAGACAGTCTTCTAATCAAATTTCAATTGCCAGTTTCCAAATAATAACTCTTGTGTATCACCTTGTCCACCAGGGTACATACAACGAAAGGCCCTTCCAAGCTCCTCAGCCTGAACCCGGCCAGCAGGTGTAAGCTCTCCTCCCCATTTCAACACTAGCAGCAGAGATGGACCTTCCTTTCGTGCGTCTACCGAAAAACCACAAAGATAAGTGAATTTTTTAATATTATATTAAATATATAATAACATTTTAGGTTTCAATTTCTCAAATCGATGCTGATTAGCAGTGGTTGAATACTTGCCTTCTTCTTCACTGGAGGTTTTGGGCTGCCCATAGGGCAAGTAAGTTAGCTGTACTTTTCTGTTGATGCCCGAAAAGTGTCCATACCTTTATTTGTAGAAAAATATGACAAAAGAGAAATTCTGAAAATGAATAATAATAATAATCGGACATAGGCTTTGTCATCATCATTGATTCGACAAAAGCCTAATTGTCATCATACCCAGAAACTGCATTTGACGAAATTGGTAGCGCTTCTCCATAAGGTGCGTTTTCCCAGCAAAAGACCCAAATAAATGAAAATAATTTGACTCGTAATTTGGCATTCTGCCGTGATGGATACATCGCATCAACCCCCCGAGCGGATCGCTTACCTCTCACTGTCTTTCACTTATCTTCAGTCAGCCAGTCGGAGGCAGATCACCGCCCAACGTATTTTCATGTTACCTCTCCCTGAAGTTATTACACAGAAGGGACTGTGTGTTGTGTTACCGTAAGTTTAGAGTCCTGATGGATGTGGGAAAAATACTGTCCTTAAGCCTATTTGTCCTCACTTTGTGAGTCCTATAGTGTCTGCCAGAGGGCAGCAGCTGGAAAAGATTGTGACCAGGGTGGTATGGGTCCCCGATGATGTTCCTGGATCTGCTGAGGTAACGAGGGCTGGCAATGTCTTCAGTGAGGGCAGAGAGCAGACGGCGATCTTCTGGGCAGTGTTAATCACTCTTTGCATGGCCTTTTTGTCTGCTGCCATGCTTCCAGCGTACCACACTGTGATGCAGTATGCAAGGATGCTCTCCACAGTGGCTCTATAGAAGGTTACCAGAAGCTTAGTCTCCATGTTGTTCCTTCTGAGTACCTTGAGGAAATTGAGTCATTTCTGGGCCTTCTTCACTACTGCTGTGGTGTTTGTAGTCCAGGAGAGCGTGGACCCCAAAGAATTTAAAGGACTGGACCTTGTCTACACATACTCCATTTATGAGGAGTGGGACCAGATCTGTGCTGTGTTTGCAAAAGTCCAGGATTATTTCTTTAGTTTTCGTGGTGTTCAGTGTGAGATTGTTCATCGAGCACCACGAATACAGTTTGTTGACCTCATCTCTGTTGGCCGACTCATCCCCTCCTGAGATGAGTCCGATCACAGAGGTGTCATCGGCAAATTTGATGAAGGAGTTGGACTGGTGGGTTGGTGTGATGACTCAGTACACAGCCTTGAGGGGAGCCAGTGCTCAATTTAATGGAGGAAGAGAGGTGGGGACCAAGTCCAACAGTTTGTGATTGGTTGGTTAAGAAGTTCTTTATCAGCAGTAGATGGAAGAGGATAGTCCAAAGTGGGAGAGTTTGTCAGTCAGAATGTCTGGTATTATAGTGTTGAAGGCTGAGCTATAGTCAATATACTTTTAATGCTGTGCAAAGAGACAGAAGCTACCCCACGAACATGCATTTTCAAGTGAGCTTTCATACGGTATACAGTTGTACCTCGACATACAAGTGCCCCGACATACAAGCAATTTGAGATACGAGTAAAATTTTGAGCAGATATCTATCTTGAGATACAAGACAAATTTTGATATATGAGCAGACTGCGGACGCCAGAGGCTGCTCATAAGAAAATCATGGGCACTGTCTCTCTCCCCGCAACTCCCTTTTTGTAATGTCTCTGTGGGCACTGGGCGGAGCATTGCATTTTTTTCAGTGATTTTTTTTTTCCTGTTAGTCAGTGCGAATGACTACTTCTGGTTGGCAAGTGGTTGTGCGTGATCATATTGTGAAGACATTTGTGTGCATCATTTTGGAAATATTTTGAAGGGAATACAAACTCAAACAACCCTCAATATTGATTGAAAGTCAGTGTGGAGGCGGGACAAATAGAGACAACCCGGGAGAAGAAAGGTATGAACATGTCAAACAAAATTAGAATTAAGTTTACTGTTAGGTTAGATTAAATTTATATTTAAGCATGTCTGCATCGTAATCCATGTTCATTTCAATTTGTTTATGTTATGTTACGTGCACGTTGTCCCCCCCTTCAAATCTGTACCATTTTAGTACTAAACATATTTTAGTCATATTAAACCACTAGTAATTTTACACTTTGTTAATAGATGGCGAATTAGAACAAATAAAAATGTTTTTTCCAATCCATATCTTGTTTTGGGTGTTTTTACTGAGGGTTGGAACGAATTAATTTGTTTTTAGTTCATTTCTATCGGAAACGTTCGTTTGAGTTACGAGAAAATCGACTTAGGAACTCAGTCTTGGAACGCATTAAGCTCGTACCTCAAGGTACCACTGTAAATCCTCAAGGTACCACTGTATATCCTCGAGGTACCACTGTATATCCTCAGGGTACCACTGTATATCCTCAGGGTACCACTGTTTATCCTCAGGGTACCACTGTTTATCCTCAGGGTACCACTGTATATAGTATATATATTGCTAGATTTTGGTTCACTTAATATTCATAGCAAATCAGAGACAATCAATGATGGTGCATGTTGTATTTCAGCACAATGGCAATGACTTTCACATTGCGCCATCGCAATATCACCTACTGCATGTCTGAGCCACTACTTTACATTTAAAGATGATCTCTGAAGCAATTGCATCAAAAGTGAACATAACCACTGGACAAATTGAATTTCTACTTACATTTCTAGTACAGTTTTCAGCTGCTCAAGTTTGGACTTTTTCTCTTCTATCTCACAGTCGGTGTGCTGACCCAGATCTGCTAACAACTGCCGTGTGATGTCCAGCACCTCCTGTTGTAGTTCATTTTATGCACAAGTTAGACACATATTGATCGACAGTCAAGTTGGTGTGATGTTACATAACTTTGCAATTATATGAATTGTTACCTGGAGTTGCTTTGGCTTCTTCAGTTTTAATTTCCCTGTTTTGTACCCTCCATATTTTTCAAAAAGTTCAAAAAACCTATAGATAAATACAGTTTAAGTGATCAAATGGACATAAAAATAAGTTACAACTATAAAAAAACAAAAAAACAATTTACATTGGGTTGCGAACTTCCATCTTCATCTTTTGCTTTGGTGTTCTGTCTCCATGGCGGATTACAGCGATGACACAGCGTAATTCCATCCTTGAGTTTCGAATTTTTAGTATTAGATTAGTAATATCATATGAAATTAACAGTAAGGTATTTTTAATTCATTAGCAGCAATTGATGGGAAGAAGCATTCAATTTATTTGAACATGGAAGGCAGGCACAGAATGGTCATGTTTCAATAACATTAATGGCAATAGACGAGCAATTGAATGACATAAAAACATTATCGGCAGCCAATAAATTAATACCAATCAGTACAACGGAAGTTGCAATATCGCTGTCATGTTAGACAATTTTCCATTAACGATCTGTAGTTATAAAAAGCAAATATTGCATTTTCATACCCATATGGCGCACCGACTGAAAGAGCCCTATGCTGTCTTATGAAAGGGCCCTATGATGTCTTAGTTGCAGGTGCAATGTTTTTGCACATTGAATGCGCTGGAAGGGTCGCACTAGCATGCATGCTAACATATGTATTAAAAAAGGAACAGGAACAAAACTGAGCTTGATTGTGTTTTATTGATGTAATGTGTGTTCATTGCTAATATAAGTCAAAGCATTCAAACATCTACAAATCTATCCAAGTCTTCATATTCTGTATCCGACATAGAGTTCAGCCAAGTGGGCGAGTTCGCCAACAAAGCTGGGTTCCATCTCATTATCAGGGTCAGTTTTTGCCGAGGGATAGCGTATAAAGTAGTGATTCCAATTTTGAGGAAAACTCAAACTTTGCAGTGGTCGCTTTGGCCCAGGCATCAACAATCCATTCAAAGTCGTCACGTAACTCATGTAACTCATGTAACACTGACTGCTAGTCTTTGTATGCAACTATTTTTGCCATCATCCGACATCCAACTATTTTTGCCGACATCCATTACTCACTCCCAAGCCATTATCAACGCTGTTTCTCCAAGTGATTGGGCGCAGAGTCCATTTTAGAGTACATGTTATGAAGTAATACCTAAATTATCGCGGAAAATGGGGGATCAGATCCCCCGTAAAGTGAAAATCCACAAACTAGGGTGACTCTTATTTCATAGAAAAATAAATAAATACATTTGCTTCAGTGCTAGGTCCTGGTAGCAAGATTGGCGTCTGGTTACTAGTTTCAGCTTGGATTTTCACATTTTTATGAACGTAAGAAAAAAAAGGGGTATGTGATTGTGCATGTTTGTCCGTCTCCTTGTGCCCTGCGATTGACCGGCCATAGATACAGGGTCTACCCCGCCTCTGGTCCGGAGTCAGCCGGGATAGGCTCCAGCACCCCCCGCACCCTTAATGAGGATAAAGCAGTTTGGAAAATGAGATGAGAATGTTTTCTTCAGTGTTGAGTCCTAGTGGCAACAGGAGTTGCTTTCAGTGTGGATTTTCACATTTTTATGAACTTGAAAAAATGAAACAAAAATTTAAAAATCAAGCCGCCTCGAGGTGTAGTAGTTCACTCGCCTGACTTCGTTGCGGGCTCGATTGAGTATGAGCGTGAATGGTCGTTTGTCTCTACGTGCAACCCCAGTAAACCTTTCGAGGATGGGCAGTGTGGAAGATGAATGAAGAAATGAATTTTTAAAAATGTAAAATAATTCTCCATAACAAAATCAACGATGTAGCTAGGCAGCGCTAACCAAAGCATGAAGTAGCGAGATGTCTCTACTTTTAAGTGCGCCATGTAAGTTTATGAAAATACGA
Source organism: Stigmatopora nigra (assembly GCF_051989575.1). Taxonomy (NCBI): domain Eukaryota; kingdom Metazoa; phylum Chordata; class Actinopteri; order Syngnathiformes; family Syngnathidae; genus Stigmatopora; species Stigmatopora nigra. The sequence continues at coordinate 946,164 of NC_135510.1, read as the reverse complement.
TACTTCATTTTTTCGGGGGTAATCAGTCAGTCGTGAACCGACTATTCAGCACATCACTTTCATCAGGATAAAAACTAACAGGAAATGTCTTTTCATTTAGGAACTACAATAAATTTAGCTGGTATATTACTACTTTCAAGCACAATGTATATTACCCTATTACTTACATGGTCCCTGATGTAGTGGGAACAATTGGAATGTCTTCTGCCTCAGTAGGGATGGACCATGGAATCTGAAACTGAGGTGCTAGTTCACGCATTACAATATTCCTAAAAGAAAGTCGTAAAAAAAGTGATTAATGGTAAAAAAGAAATGTAATTGCAAATATTTACTTTAAAGACAGTGAAAAGTGAATGAACACTTGAGTATTTGACACAGAGAAGTTGTTAAAAAGTCTGCCCAATTTGAATGGGGGGATCACTTAGTACAACGCTGTCAAAAAATTCTGTCTTAATGCTGCTTTTTTAACAGCAGAATTTACCCAACTTTAAAGGTGAATTAAATGCAAACACCATTCCACAAACACAAGACATTTTATGTTGTACCTTCAAAATACAATAATCTGGGTATTGATTTTGTGAAATGTTAACTTAAACATTTGATCAAATTGTATATACAGTTGTGGTAAAAAGTTTACATACACTTGTGAAGAACATAATGCCATGGCTCTCTTGAGTGTCCAGTTACTTCTACATCTGATTTTTCTCTGATAGAGTGATTGGAACATATACTTCTTTATCATAAAAAACATTCATGAAGTTTGGTTCTTTTATGGCATTATTTTGGGTTAACAGAAAAAGTGATCAAATCTGCTGGGTAAAGAATATACATACAGCAACACGAATTAGCAATTTTGGTGACTTAGAAAGTTATGTCGGTAAAATGAGCTTCATAGCATGGCCTATTAACTTCGTGTGAGTGATTATGAGTGACTACAGCTAGTGACTTCTCTGAGGCCATTTAAATAGGGCTCATTGGATGCATACGCCCACAAATGCTACAATGGGAAAGTCAAGGGAGCTCAGCAAGCCTACCCTCAAGCACGGTCGTGGCATTATTATGCTGTGGGGCTGTTTTGCTTCCAATGGAACTGGAGCTTTACAGAGAGTAAATGGGATAATGAAGAAGGAGGATTACCTTCAAATTCTTCAAGATAACCTAAAGTCCTCAGCCCAAAGATTGGGTATTGGGCGCTGTTGGGTGTTCCAACAGGACAATGACCGCAAACACACATCAAAAGTGGTAATGGAATGGCTCAATCAGGCTAGAATTAAGGTTTTCAAATGGCCAAAGTCCTGACTTAAACTCCATTGAGAACTTGTGGACAATGCTGAAGAAACAAGTGCATGTCAAAAAGCCATTAAATTTACCTGAACTGGACCAATTCTGTCAAGAGGAGTGGTCAAAGATTCAACCAGAAGCTTGCCAGAAGCTAGTGGATGGCTACCAAAAGTGCCTACTTGAAGTGAAACTGGCCGAGGGACATGTTACCAAATATTAGCGCTGCTGTATGTATATTTTTGACCAAACAGATTTTATCACTTTCTGTTCTACAATTCAGTCCAATATTGTACATGGTCTTAGCATGTCGCCAACAGATGTATGTAAACATGTATTTGGGAACAAGGCACTCAAATGACATCACAGTTTTTAATACCAATAAGTACAATTAATCTTAAACTTTACCCTAAGATCTTAGCGCAGTCATCGTAGTATTTCATGGAGTTCTTCACAAAACTAAAACCGTTGACATCACACACATAAGAGTGCCCATTGGCTCGAAGAAGGTCAAAGCCACACACAGTTTGCTGCAGAAAACAGAGAACGGAGAGAGCTGAGCAAAGGCATTGTTAAACATTGAAGGTAAAGTCCATGTGAAACAGATCATCAGTCTTTTCTTACCTTAAATGCTAAACATACTTTACGGGCAACCAATTTCTCCATAGCTGACAGCATAACAGGGTAACGAACCTCCTTGCCCTCACTGTCTCGTTCTACCTTTCCGTCCAATGCAGGAGATTTTCTAGCTTCGGCGTGAGCGTAGTCAGGCCCTACAGTGTATACCTGGAGATGACAAACATTTGACTTTGAAGATTTATTAAAGGCTGATGATGGAGAATAGTGAGTTTGGATCACCAACTTCAGATGCTTGAAAGTTGAAAGTGGGAAATATAATAATTACTGTAAACCTTCACCACTTTGGGACTTCAATAGATTGCATTTTTTTACATTCTAAAAATATGTATTCAAAAAGTTCAGAAAAATGTCACAATTCACAAAACTCGCAAGCAGAAGTTCCCTGACTTCTGCTTGCAGCTAAGAAAATTGCGAAATACGGGGCACTGTCACTCAGCCAAGAAAAAAAATGTCACACAGCGGCCGCCTTTTTTTATCTGCAAATAGAGCTTTCTGTGCGACCGGGAGACTCTGTGAGGTGGATTTATTTCAGAAATGCGAGCGCCACACGACCTTACGGCGGATACCATGGCGTTTTTTGAAAATAAAGAGCTTGCAAGGCAAACTGGACAGCAAAGAGCCTCGGTGAAGGTGGATTTTTTTTCCAAAATTGTGACCCCTGGGCGACCTTATGGCAGACGCCATGGTCCTAAATTAAAAATAGAGCTCGCTCACCGGACACCGGGAGCCTCTTAGTCAGGGAGCTGATGGTGGAATTTCTTAGAAATGTTTCAAAGTGCAACAACCGGGCGATAATACCGCCCGGGTCCAAAAATAAAGCCCCTTCGGCAGCTAAGATGGCGCGGAGGAGCAAAGTGGAAGTTGAGTTTCCATTTAAGTCCGGGCAGCGGACCTGAGTTCAGATCCTGGTTCGGACCTTTCTGTGTGGAATTTGCATGTTTTGCGTGGGTTTTCTCCGGGTACTGTGGTTTCCTCCAACATTCCAGTGACATGTATGGTAGGCTGATTGGACCCTGTAAATTGCCCCTCAGTATGAGTTGAGCGTGAATGGCTCTTTTTCTCATTGTGCCCTGCGATTGGCTAGTCACTAATTCAGGGCGTCCCCCGCCCCGCAACCCTAGTGAGGATAACGCGGTTCAGAAAATGAGATGTGATTATTAAACCTAAACTTTCATAGTGCTTTACGTGTCTACAATGTCATTGGCCAGAAAGATTCACAAGCTCATATCTCAAGATTTTTAATGCATCTCTAATAAATTTACAACAGTCAAAGTAAGTCACTGTGTTAATCTCGCTTAGAAATTGTTGAATATTACATGCATATGTTATTAGTGACATTTTCTCAAATCTGACGTGGTCATATTACTAACTAAAGCAAAATATTTAGATGACCATCACAAATACATTTGTAAACCACTTTTTGTTCTCTTGGGAAAAGTACTCAGGTGAAACCATTTGTAGTCCAATGTGAATACAACCCTTGGTGGATTGAAGCAATAGTATTTAAAGATTTTATTTGGACACCGATTTGTTTGTTAGCAAAGCTGTTAATGAACTAGGATTCTACTGTAGTTAATCATATTAAGATGCTCTAAAGGAGCTTGTAACTGTATCATTAAAGGCCTTTTCACGCTAGCATACAGAGGTTCCAGCATGACCCTTTTAGACTAGCCTTATAATAGTGTAAAAACACCCTATAATTTCCCCCCGATTCATGCAGGAGACCTAATTTACCAGTGTATGTGCTCTTTTACGTGAATTAAAAACAATTTTATTCATAACAAATTAAATAACTGATACATTTACAATTGTCCCGTTTTCTGACTTGTTAATAAGCAATTTAGATGCAATTTTCTTTAACAAAAAAACTACCTTCACATCAGTGCCGTCTGTTGGCATGAACTCCTCATAAATGTAAGAGCCAGTCTTTCTCACATTGCTCTCTGGTGAGTACACACTGCTTCTGCTTCCAATCTAAAGAAATCACAGAGTTTTTAAACAACATGTTAAAGGGGGGGTCATAATTCATGTTCACAGAAGTTTAATCAAAAGTTATCACTTATTTGCTTGTAAATAAATCGTAACTGTGCAGAATTACTGCTTCACTCATAAGAAAGTGTTTTGTTTCAAGTGGTGGATCCAGTCTTGTAAAACATTTCCAAATATAACCCCAGAGTTGATATTGCTGGATGGTAACATTACTGGATGAAATTGGATTAAAAGGATCCATTCCAAAAACATATCAACAGTGAAAAGTTAACTTTGCATGTCTGTTTGAGAGTGAAGCGGGGGGCCTGAAAGGGCAAGTTGGTAACTTGAAAGATGCAATCAGGCTGAATGTTCAATACATTTTAAAATTCATGAAAATAATAATTATTGAAAATATGTTTCAATTAAATCAAGTCTGTTTATCAGTAAATCGTTTAATACTAAATAATGTGAAGATATGCGCTCATTATTTCAGTTTCTTTACAACCTCAAAAAAAGATTATCACAAAATTGTATTTAAAAGTTGTAAGAAGAGCAGACCTTCCTGAAGAGACGTTGACTGCCACCACCAGCAGAAGTGGGATAGTAGATATACACATTGTGGTCCTCAGCACAGACAGGCTTTTCAACAAAGGGTTTCTGGAATATTTCTCCATTTACCTCCACATGGTCCTCTCCTTCAACCAGGTTACATTCTGAGAAATATGGTAAATGAATGTTTGTGAAAAATTATTGAATTATTTTATGATACACGTTGGCTGTCTTATTAGAGTGGTTTCCCAAACCAAAAAAAATATATGAAAGTTCCACCTCCCCATCTGTTTATTGTTGATATAATCTACTTTTTTTATAAACTAAATTTCTCTTATGTTGATCCTTTGTCCTAAAGAAAGTCAGTGCAAACAAATTGAGTGCTCATTACATACCATCTGGTTTATCTGGGTCACGATTTAGCACAGCGTAGCGTGGCAGATCTATTCCTTCCTCTTGCAAGATGCGATACACTTCTCGCCTTTCATAAAACAGTTGAATCAATTGGGGGGGGAAAATACTCACTTGCTTTCTCAAAGATCACATTTTGCAATGCATGATTCCAACATGCATATTAGAAATTATCTGAAAAGATGTACCTGTCCTGTATGTAGTATTGCATGTTCAGGTCATTGATGAGCAGAGGATTTCTGAGTTTCGCATAACTCACTGCTTTATCAAGTGGAAATCCTGGGTTTACAAGCACAAATACTTTCAATAGTTTGAATAAAATAATATGGAGTCACTTAATTCTTTAGACATGTTCCTATATTTGAACTGACAACTTAAATCACAATGCTTCATAAGGTAGGAGTAGACATTATTTAACCTATTACAATTACATTATCAAGTGCAGAGTGGAGAGGCACTCAAAATGTCCCTTGCTTTGTTCTTATTTTGTTTTATCATCAAAAGTGGCTGGGAAAATATGTATCTGTTTATTATGTACCTTTAGAGTGGAACGAGATGAGGCAGTCACACAATGGCCAGTTTTCTACTGGCTCGTTGAGGATGACGTCCTCAGGAAAGATGACCACAGTGATGTACTCAAATCGACATAGCCTCTCCAGGATCTGGGTCATTGGCTTGGACTTGGACTTCTTCATCATGCAGCATATCCCAACAATAATTTGTTGCTCGGGTGGCTAAAGAAGAATTAGAAGAAGTAGAATAAGAGGAATTCCAAGGTATTATTTGCTTACTGTATAATATCACAGTGTACAGGTATATTGGTACATTTACGGTGGGACAGCAGAGAGTAGTTAGCATGTCTACCTCACAGTTCTGAGAACTTCCTGAGTGGGGTTTGCATGGGTTTTTTCCTTTCTCACATTTAAAAAAAACATGGATGCTAGGTGTGCTATGCTAACTCAATACAGGAAGGCCGGAATTGAACCCCTGATCTTAAAACTGTGATCCAAACTTGCCAAATATTCTGCCAGCCAAGTCGCCCCATTCATGCCATTTAAATTATGATCGAACTGCTTGATAAGTTATTATCCTAGTTATCTGATTAAGCTAAAATGTATTTAATATGATTTCTATGTAAAACACCAACCTCCAATTACTTATAAATAAACTGTATTTTCCACATAGGATTATAAGGCCATTGATGAATGGCCTATCTTAAAATGTGTTCCATATAAAACACATAGAAGTGGTGGTGGTGGTAATAGTAGTCGGGGATTGTATTATACATCCACTAGATGGAGCTGTAGTAGTAGAAGCAATCATAGTAGTTGTTAGCAGTTGCATTATACATAAACTAGATGGAGCTGTGCTAAAGAGAATTTTATACAATGATTAACCAATATTGATCCTTAAAGCACATTGGATTATAAGGCGCACTGAGAAAATTGAACTTTTTATTAGTTGTGCTTACGTAATATTAAGTACTAGAAAAGTAATCTGGTGAGATTTTGATAAATCAAGATTCTAAATGATTTAGGATGTTGTGTTATGATCCTTACAGAGTCTGTGTCTTCATCATCCTCAAACAGTTCCATTTCTGTTCTTATGCTATCTTCCAGGACCTCGCTCTCATCGTCTTCGCAGCCCACGAAGAATCTGGGAGCGCCACGCCGGCTCTCGCCTGGGCTGTTGGGCTCTGACATCACAGTCTCCCACGGCAGCTCTCAGCATCCCACCACACCATCGCACACCAACACACCACCGGAGCACGCAGCCGATGGAAAGGCACAAAGCCAGCGAACCCAAATAGTTCCACTCTGCCAAGTTGGTGAGGAAGAATGTGAGTGAAGACAAATGGGCCTTACAGATTGTTGTCCCAATGAGGCAAGGCAAGGGGAAAGATAATTGTCAACTGTCTTTTGAAACAACGCTGTCATTTGAAGTTAGCATCCTTCATTCAGTTGGCCATAATTGTAATTGACTTGGATCCAACACGGCCAATCTCTCTTGATGTCTCTTTCTTTCATGTTGATGAAGACTTGACAGTTCTGTAAGGGAAGCAGATCAATATATTTTGGATGTCCAATACTTTATAGTTTTATAACACTGGACTAGAGGGAAAGCTTTTAATTTGCTGGGCTTTCTCTTTTAAACACATCTTCAACCGTTTTGTTATCGTTTACAGTGGGTGCTAAGTATCTGCCATATTTTTTGCCTTTGTTTTTTTTTCAGCCATCTTTTTTGGTGTAAGACACCATCCCCTGATTTTACTTCAGAACAAGTATACCTATGGGTAATAAATCAAATCAACTTGTGGACGGCAATTAACGGCAATAAAAATGTCAAAATATTGCACTAGTCAGGTTGCAGTGATATGATATCAGTCTTTACGAAAAACATTGCTCCAGAGGTAAATGTGTTACAAGCCAATGCAAAAGAATGATCATTGAATACTCAGTTTAGGCCACTGTATCTCAAACCTTATTAAAAACGGATGGAGTAATTTCGCATACTGAAGTTGACAAATGGCTTCTACCCTTCAAGCTTTATTAGAACAAATTGATTTCATGTCTATACCAGTAAGAAGTTAACAAAGTGTCACTGTGTGGTTTTGTGGATTTTGATTGGCTAGATCAGGGGTGATGAACATGCAGCTGCTGAGCCGCATGCGGCTGCTGGCCAAAATGAATCTGGTTCTTTGCTTCTTATCATATTTTGTATATACTTCGGCCGGCTCTTTGCCTCATTTGATGTTTCTCTTATTTTTATTCTATCTTAAAACACTAAATTTATCAGGGTCAATAAAAAACAAAATTGTTAAGAATTTTTGTGGGTCTGTCTGGTTTGCCAGGTCACTGGGTGGTGTGGCTCTTTGACTGTCACAGTTAAAAAAATGTGCTCTCTGTGCCTAACTTGTTTGCTATTACTGGGCTAGATTTTTCACACAAATGTTATTCAAATTTTGAATGCTGAAAAATTCATTGCCGAGCAAGTGACTAAATACAGTTGTCAAAATCCCTACAAATCACGACAATCGTGTAACGTGCAGCATCCCTAACAAGGATGTTCGATCAGGCCCGCAGGATAATTTGAAAGTGAAAAATGCATGAGACATGGATTTAATTGTTTTAATTAAATCCAATTTAAGAATTATCCACTAAGGGCGCACTATTTTGCACAATCTGTTGCTTGTTATAGTGTTATTTCTACCCCGTTCTCTACCAGCCCAGTAACCCCTCATTAGCAAAAATGGCGTTACCAAAAAAGAGAAAAGTAGAGTGTAGAATATTCCAAGAAAAATGGACAACGTCTTATTCAGTTCTTTGATCTATGAGAGGAAATCAGACAGTTCATGGAGAAAATTTGAAAAACGGGTGTAGGAATTACAATCCCAAAAATGGCTACAGGACTTTGCATTTTTGGTTGATATTACTGTCAGGGTTAGTTGGGGTGTTGGGTGGTTTTTGCTATACCTGTTTCCCTGTGAGTCCTGTCTGTGTGCTTTTCGCCTTGTGTCCCTCTGGACTTCCTTTATGACCAGCTGCTTGTCATTGATAATCAGCCATTATCTGTCTATTTTAAACCCTGTGAGTTTGTTAATCTTTATCCGATTGTGTGCATTGTTTGCCCCAAGCCGTGTTTCCAGTCAAGTTCCTCGTTACCCGATGTCTTTGGCGTCAGATTTGATTTTGTTATTTAATGTCTAATTCCTTGTTATTTTCAGAAGAACAGTTCCTCAGTTATTAAAGTTTTGTGAGAGCACTCCATTCCACTCATCCATTGCCTGCATTTGTGTCCAATCACGTGCCACGACCGACTGAATTGTGACCTAGCGTAAAGATACCAAAAAATCAAGGTGGTGATGAATCGTTCGTCACACTTACACTTATATTACATAATGTTACATATCAACAGGGCTCAACGATAACGACTGCCTGAATGCCGGGGCAAACAACGAATATTTTTATTTGATTTTTGTTTGTTTGTTGATGCTTAACAAAGAACTACTGCATGTGTTGTGTCATTTTGTATGCTAATCCTGTAAACAAAATTATGGCAGGTGGATTGCCACCTCAGGCAGTTAAGATAGATGGGTTACCTGGCCTACCTGGCAGGTGGCTTAAAAAGTTAATGTAGAACCCTGATCAATGACAATTATGATGTTTGTGGAAAGCATTAGCAGGGACTGATAGCACAGCTCAAGAAAACGCTGATAGACTCCAACACAGGTATACAAACCAAACATAAAATCTCTGATCTTCTGATGTCCCATTTCCTTTTTTTTTATATTAACAGGGACAATAGAAGAAAACTAAGAGTGGGGAAAGCTACACAGTAAAAAAAAAACTTCAGTTAATGTGAGGTCACAGTTTTAAGAACAAAACGTTTACTAGATTACCAAAACCTGATCCCAAATTCACAAAAATGAATACTGTGGTTTAAAAATTCCTATTTTGATTCATTCCACTTCCTTAACAATCTGATTGAAGTGAAAACTTTTAAAAATCGGACCATCTCTGTGAAGAGCCATTCAAAATATAAATATTTTAAAATACGCCATTACAATAACTTTTTTTACCCAATGCATCAATATTCAGTCTTTAACATACAGAACAGCAAAACTCTAAAGCACAATAGATTATCTCAGATGAGTTTGAAATTCATCAGAACAGTGACAGTTGTGCAGATATGCCACCATAGCTTTGCAAAATATGTCTCTAGTCGTTTATAAAATAAACACAGCCAGATGACACTGCATTTCACAAGAGGTGTACTGACATGATCATTTTATGTTCATAAAGGGAAAGCAACCTTAGACTCTTGGACAAAAAAATACAGTCTACCTCTGTTCCTCTTCCATTGGATTCATATATATATATGTTTTTTTTAGCCCAGCCAGGGTCGCCATCCAAAACAATATCAAAGTAATAATGCAATATAGATGTCAGCATGATAGACAGGATGGATGACAATTGCTAACGTTGCGGTTGTGACGTCACGCTGACGAAGACAGGTACACACGTAGATAGATAGGGTCATCTACGCGTGAGAGATGTCAGAAATTAGTTTAGACTTTAAAGGGTAGTATTTATCATAACGTAGAAATATATATTTTCAAAAACTCGCTTTTGGTATTCTTCAAAAAGCCGGGAGGCAATGGCGGTAGACATTAACATAGTAGGGCGCAGCTATGGGAGCAGACATTAGCATTTGACGGGGTCAGCAGTGTTTACACGTACTCCAAAGCTATTAATCGTGCATTAAACCGGTATTACATAAATAAGGTCAACCCTCATTACATAGCGAGCACGGCGGCACGTCATCAATATTTCAGTCACAATGATCTCATGGCAAATAAACTTACATTTAAGATGAACGAGGATTTGGTAAAAATCGCTTCATTTCCTGCCTTTTCACTAGTTTGCATGTGAAACCTATCTTTGGTTTTAACGGAGTAAGAGAAACGTTTGAAATAACCAATGGGCCTGGGTCATGAGAGTAAAAAGGCGTTCCACATAAAACTCAGCGACCAATTAACAACGAGGCTGGGAGGATAGTGACACGTGAGTATACACTCAAGTGAACGTTCGCGGCCTCTAGCGTTAGCATTGACGTTGAATACATACGCACTAGTTTCCCAGGTGTAAAAACAAGGGCCCGCGGGCCAAATATGGCCGCATCATTTTTTCCAGCCCGAGAAAGTAAATGATGCGTACCTGTTTCCGCAAATTACACAGATTTGTGTGAAAAAAAATCATCACTACAGCCGTAGTGCTAAAGTCATATGGATTCACAAGTTTTTGCCAATGAATGTTTTTTTCCTCATCACTGTTGCCGTATTTTGACGTACCTAACTTCGCTTTGCTTTTCCACAAACTCGCCAAAGTATGTGCAATCATGACATTAGTCTTGGACTAAAGGAAGCTCCTATAGACAGTCTATTAAAGTTTCCTTTGGTTTCGCAACATTCTAGTGAGGTCTAACCGGTGGTATCACAGCTCAAATCCAGGTCATGTCCATCTGTGTGGAGTTTGTATGTTCTCCCCGGGCCTGCGTGGGTTTCCTCCGGGTACTTTGGTTCCTCCCACATTCCCAAAACAAGCATGGTAGGCTGATTGTACACTCTAAAATTTAGAGTGTACAATCAGCCTACCATGCTTGTTTTTAGAGTCTAAATTGCCCCTAGCTACCGGTTTGAGTGTGCATCGTGGTCCATCTCCTTGTGCCCTGCACTGACTGGCCAGCAATTCAGGGTGTCCCTCACCTCTGGCCCAGAATCAGCTGCGATAGGCTCCAGCACCCCACACGATCCTAATGAGGATAAATCAAATCAAAAATCAAATCAAAAGCCTTGATTGTATTTATACACAGCTGCATATAATGAAATTGGTGGTGCTACTCCACAAAGTGCGTTTTCCCAGTAAAATCATACATAAGTAATATAACAATATAAAAAGTCACGTCTGGGCAAAGTAAATTCAAAAATATTGCACAATCTAAGATATTGCACAGTTCACAAAGTGAGATGAGAGACGTTCCAGTGAACGTGTGTTAATGTAGAAGGATGGAACCTCCCAAAAAGTGACTGCGTCTTCACCAAAGTCCGGAAAGTTCAAACTGAGTTGAAGAAATCATTAGCTCCAGAGACCCTTACTGCCTTGCCGCAATGCAAAATGAACATGGTGAGATGTTGCTTTTTTAACCCAGATGAGGAACATTTGACCTTGGCAAAGAAGGCCAGTTTCAAAGTACAATGCCAATCATGTATAATAGTTCTTTTATAACATTATTACGCACATTCTATTATTTTATGATTACTTTATTGATTTAAAAGTGTATTTTGTGTGTCACACATTAATAAAGTGTATTTAAATGTTCTTTCTTGTTGGTGCTGATTCACATAAGGGTATTGAAGTCCATATATAAGGATTATTAATAGCCAGTCATTCAGATTTATGTAGTCTTAGGTTCACAGGTATGATGAGTGCCGACTTTCTGTTTTATGATCAAATTCAAAAGAAGATTGTAGATGAATAGGGAATATTTCCCGTGTTCTTCTTTTTAAATAAATATTTGCAATTTTAAAAAAAATCCCAAATTGTATATTTTTTTCAGTTTGTTATTCTTAGTTCAAAAAGCATTTTTTAAATGTATACAAATAACTATATGAAAATATTTGTGGGTTTTCACTTTATAATTGAGTATCATTAACAAATATTTAGTGTCCTTTTGAAATGAAAAGCAAATGATAAAAAAATGGGCAGCCCAGTGGAGCGAGTGGTTGGCGCACCGGCCTCACAGCTCTGGGGTGCTGGCTTGAAGTCCAGGTCACAGCCACCCCCATTTGTGTGGAGTTTGCATGTTTTCCCTAGGCCTACGTGGGTTTCCGCCCACATTCCAAAAATATGCATAGTAGGCTGAATGGACACTCTAAATTGCCCCTATGTATGGGTGTGAGTGTGCATGGTTGTCCGTCTCCTTGTGTTAATATGTTAATTATATAAATATGTGTATAATGCCTTTCCTATTCCTGCATCCTCACCCTCTTCCTATTGCAACAAAGAAATTTCCCGATTACGGGATGAATAAAATTATCCAATCCAATAAATATATTATATATATATATATATATATATATATATATATATATATATATATATATATATATATATATATATATATATATATATATATATATATATATATATATATATATATATATATATATATATATATATGGAGAGAGAGATGTATATAGATATATGTAAATATATAGAGAGAGATATAGAGATATGTAGATATATAGAGATATGTAGATGTACAGAGATATATATAGAGATATATGTAGAGATATATAGAGATATATAGAGATATATTTAGAGATATATAGAGATATATATAGACATATATTTAGAGATATATAGAGATATATGGAGAGTTTGTTATGGACGGAACCTTTAGTGAGATAACAACCATTTCCAACCGGATCAGTAAAAAAGAACTTCCTTTGTCTATTTTCTCGCTGGATGACGATAGCTTTTCCAGAGTTTATATCGAAGAAAATCAACGGTAGTAAAAAAATAAATAAATAAAACATTAGTTACAAAATACAACAAAGACTTTAAAAGTTATTTTATTTGATAGGTATTTTCGTGGTTGAACATTAATGCCGTTCCGTTGTGGTCTCTTAATTCCTAGTTAGCGAATGTTGCTAGCGACGCAATCACGCGTCTATGGATTTAAAATAATAATGATACTTCTGATTGTTGTGTTTGTGTTTCATTGAACATGTATAAAAATACACCCTTAGTAGAACGAGTGCTTAATAAAGCGCATTAAAGTCCGTTTATCACCCCAGTTACGTCCTGTTGTTGATTGTTGGCCATACATGCCTTTGCCCTGCGTTACTTTGAAGCAACGTAATACAACAAATGCATTACAAAAAAATGATATTCGACTTAAATTAATTACGATTTAACCTCTTAAAACCCAGACTCTTGCAAGGCGTGCATTTTTATTTTCTCTTTGATATTTACGCTAATTGGGACCTGATGAGTGTTAAAAAGGAAGAATTATATTTTTATATGGTGTAGTTTCTGAGAAACATGATGCCCACATCATAAATGGCCGCCAGGCCCTTGTAGTCCAAAAACATTTAACATTGTAGTCTTGTGACAACCAAAAATGTGATGTGAGGTCCCAGGAGGTTATTAGAGTATTGTGGTTTATGCATATTAAAAAGTATTTATAGATTGTTTCATAAATTTACATTACTATATCTACAGTTCTACATAACTATTAAGCACACACATAGAATAAGTTTGTGTGGTGATTCTTGTTTCTTCTACTGTTTCTTATTAGGATGATGGCCTCCTGTTTTGCTACTTCTATTCCTACTGTCCTTGCCTCATTTCTGCCCACGTTACTGCCCAGTGGCTTTGCTGTGGGGCCTTCAATGTTCTGTAAGGGAAGACTTGGACTGTGGTGGGTCGGCCAAGCTTTGGAGGTGGGATTCCTGCTGGGGAAAGAAGGGGACACAGAATGGGTAAAGAAGTTTCAAACTGGCCCAATGCTTCCCCAAGACTTCCTTATGACACTGCGAACACTAGAAGAAAAGGTATGCTATATGCAATTTTTAAAAAAATAATAATTTAAAAAAATCAAGCTGATGCCTCGTAGTGTAAAAGTTCACACGCCTGCCTTTGGTGTGGGCATGCCCTCGATTCCTGTTGGTGGCGGGATGATTGTGAGCGTTGGTTGCTTGTTTTTTTGTCTCTCTGTTAGCTACTACTGCCTGGTGACAATTCTAGGGTGTACTACTCTGCTTTTTCCCCAAAGTCAGATGTAATAGGCTAGGTTATGAGGAAGCGCGGTATGGAAGATGAACAAAAAAAAAAATCTCGAGTTCAAGTCGGTCTCACAGATCTTAGATCGAGGGTCCAATTGCTGGTGGGTTCCAAATTTCCTGTGTGAAGTTTGCATGCTCTCCCTGTGCTTCCCTGGGTTTTCTGAAATTACTCAGGTTTCCTCCCACATCCCAAAAAACAGCTCCTCTGCAGGCCATTCTTGGTAAAAGATGATATAAACATGACAACATTAAGCTATGCAATAAAATATTAGTTAGAGAACATGAACAAGCATTCAAATTTGCTCATTGTAAATAATAATGAATTCTCTATGAGTGAAGACGTAATAATCGATGGATTACTCTTTGCTACGTGGAATTTCCATTTACATATAAGTTTCAAACAGTAAAATTTTACTCTGGTTAGTTAAAATCTATTTCATATCAATATTCAATACAATATATCGATATTCTATCAAACAGTTTTGAACTTGCTGATAATACACTTATTTGTCATTGTGTGTTTTTTTATATATTACCTGCAATTTCCCAAACAAATATGGAAGCTGTACTCAAGCGTTCTGTAACTTTGCATCAGTAGGAGCAAGTTTAGTGTGCACAGTTGTGCCCCTGATGCATAAGATATGCCGCTGCTTAAATAAAAAGCATTTAGGAATCTCTTTCACTGTAACTTAGGTCTAATAAATATTCATAATGATTTTAAATCAACCCACAGCAACATTCCCATTAACATTCTAATCGCTAAGGGATAATTATTGAAGTGATAAACAATTTGCTAATTAAGAAATTGCCTTCTGGATAAATAACCAGCCAGCCACCACGCCCCCAGCCACTTTTCCCTCTTGGAATAGACATTCATTCATTTTCTATACCGCTTATCGTCACAAGAGATCCACGTGGGTGGATGCTGGACCTTATCCCAGCTGACTTTGGGCACCAGGCATGGGACGCCCTGAGGAGTCGGGCAACCATTCACGCTCACACCCACTCTCACCAAGGGGCAATTTAGAGTGTTCAACTAGCCTACATTCATGTTTTTGGGATGTGAGAGGAAACCATACTACCCAGGGAAACCCACGCAAGCCTGATGAGGACATGCAAACACCACACAGTGAGGACTTACCTTGAATCAAACCCTCGGCCCCAGAACTGTGAGGCCGGCGCGCTAACCACTTATCACCGGGCCACCCTTAAAAGAGACAAAAAATGTATAAAATGGTGCAGCAAACAATGTAATAACAGTTCAATCTTCCTGCTCATATTTATGGCATGAGTGGGACACCAACTGAGTCAGATATGAACTGCAGCACCCCATCTGTGAATTGGATTGGATTTGATAACTTTATTCATCCCGTATTCGGGAAATTTCATTGGGGGAGTGGCAAGGGTGATTAGACAGAACAACAAAGCAAAAGCACAAAGCAAACAAAGATCGCAACAGTAGATTTGTATTGTGAATTTGAACATTGCTACTTTTTTATGATTTGGAATCTTTCATATGCAGTAGTATTATAAATGATCATGTAGCTCCACTGGAACATGTCACTTTATAACTATACACATATAACAGTTTCGTTTGAGGAAAGTGAAAATGGCATATTATGGTTCAATACCTCCACTATATACGTTTTTTAATGAGAATGATATTGAGTGTTTCTTTCTTTCTTTTTATTTAAAGGAACATATGCAAATAGCAAAGAACAATGACATGGCTGTGCTTAAAGCTATCTGGCTCAGGTGAGTTGGCTTCATAGCCCTGGTTTCATTTCGTTCTGAAAGTTTATAAACCATCTTGCATTTTAGGGTAAATTTAAGTTTAAAACTTAAAAAATAAATGCTGCAACACTGAATTAGCAAATGAGCACAAATGTTAGGGTTCTTAGGATAAAAAATGACTCATTTTACCACATTGCACTGCCTCCGGGTTTGTTCCCCATCACCCCATGTGTTTTTCATTGCAGCTGTCTTTATCTGTTAGACACAGAGTATTTGCATATATACCTACTTCAAGCAGTGTACTGAATGATTAAAAAAACTGCTTGTTTTTTCCAGTCTGGCAAGGAAATGTAGATAGAACTAAGTGGAGTCATGCTGCGTGAAGCCGCAGGGCACGATTAGTACATAGTTTATGATTCTAATTAGTTTTTGCCACAGAGCAAGTATATCTTATACCGGATGATTTTATATTTGTGCATCCGTTGCTGTATTTGAACCTGGGACATTCTTGGAATGCCATTTTTTCCATCTTATTTGAACAAAAGGTAACATGTATGTCGGTATTCAAATACACGACAAAAGCAAATCCTTTTAGCTGCCGCAGTATCTCTACTTCACTACCAGTAATCCTATGAAAATTCAGTTGGAAAAGGGCGTTTTCTTCACCATTATGTGTCATTGAAATTCACCCTAAAGCCCTGTTCAACTTTAACCCATGATCTAGCAAGAGAACAATCTGATAAATCACCATATGAACCACAAATGTTTTTTTTTTAAATGTCACAAAGGACATATATACGATACAATTTTCACATTTTTAAGAAATGAGAGTTTTTAATTATTTCAATTCATCACTGAAGCTGTTCTGCAGTTGTTGTTGTTGTTTAATTTTGGTAACTGTTTAAACAATTTAATACACAATTTAAATAGTATTATAATAAAACACAATATTACATTTGACAAAGATTGAGTTTTTCAGTTCTCTGTAAGTGGATCTATTGCTGATTCTTATTGCCACATTGAGCATTCAATTTGTAGACCTTAAAAAGTTGTTGCTTTTGTCTTCCACAGTTTTGCCTGCCAGGTGCAAAGCAAAGCTCGGCACAATGTGGCAGTGCAATGTTCGTGCGCTGAGATCTGTGTGGGCAAATGTGTGGGGGTGTGTTTGCGAGTGTGTCATGAGATCCAGCCGGGAACTGAACTGTTGTTGAATAGTGATGGAAGAGAAAGACTTGACGCACAGGAATTCTCTGAAGAACAACAAAGAGGTAACCTCACACAGTGTTGATTGTAGTTTAGATTTGGAATTAATTCATTCAACTTAAAAGAGATTTTTTGTCAATTGAAAAATAATAACATCAAATCTCTTGCATGAGTTGTGACAATTAATGAGTAAAAAGGTGGAAACTCTTAAATTAACCAGTCACAAGAGGGCAGTAAAAGCACTATTTTTGTCTAACTGACGCGTTTTAAAATCTGAATTGTTTTAAACTCATTCACCATTAATTTTCCAGTTGATGACTGCCATGTCATTAAATTAAAAAGAGAAAAAGGTGAATTTTTAGGAAATAACCTAGGAAAGATTTTCATTAAAAAAATGCAGCTAACATTTAGGCGTTTTACTATTTCTTTTTAAAAGAGATAATCAAATCAGCTATCGAAGACTACTGGATGTGGATGGTTTCTTCCCACAGACTTGGTTTTTAAGCATACATCATAAACATGACATTGCAATTTGCACAGACAGATTCCATAATGTAAAGATGTTTTACTAGGTCAAGATTTTCAAAATTGTAATTTTTTTCATGGAATAATCAATGAAATCTTCTATTGTCATTTCAACAATCCACATTTGGCCGCCCAGTGGCCGAGTATTTATTGTGTCGGCCTCACATTTCTGAGATTGAGGGTTTGTTACCAGGTCCGGAATTCCTGTTTGGAGTTTGCATGTTCTCCCCCCGCGACCTTTGTGAGGGTAATCAGTACAGAAAAAGAACGAATGGATAATCCATAAGTTGCAGTACCATAAAATAAAATAAATATTTAATAACAAATACAAGTTGTGCAGAATTATTAGGCAAATTAGTGCTTTGAACACATCATCCTCTTTATTAGATTCCATTAAAACTTTATTTCATCCCGTATTCGACAAATTTCTTAGTTGCAGTAGCAAGACAGACACAAGACATACAAGACATTGTAGACCTAGGTAAAAAAAAACAACTGGAGTCACACAGTCGGGCTCACCTCTAGGCACAGCTTGGATTCTGGTACTACTCCTCTTGAGAGGGTTTGGACAATCTTCCACTCGGGAGTCGCTCATGTAGAGAGGTGCTGAGCAGGTGTGGGCAAACGTATTGCCCCCCGGCTCGATCACTCTGTTTGTGTTTACCCTGATAGACGTGAGGGTAGCATCCCTCAGTCTTTGGCTGGGGGGACGGAACCTGACGGTTGGTTGGGCGTATGCACCTAACACGGTTCAGAGTGCCAACCCTTTTTGGAGTCATTGGAAGGGGTGTTGAAGTGTTCTCCTTCTGGAGTCTCTGTTGTTCTCCTCGGGGACTTCAATGCTCAAGTAGGCAATGACAGTGGTACCTGGAGGGGTATGATTGGGAAGAACGCCCCCCCTGATCGGAACCCAAGCAGTGTTATATTGTTGGATTTGGTGACAATAATGAGCACCATGTTCAAGCATCAGGGTGTCCATATGTGCACTCGGGAACCAAAAGACCCTAGGCCGCAGTTTGATAATTGACATTGTGATCGTGTCATTGGACTTGCGTCTACATGTCTTTGTCACTTGGGTGAAGAGAGGTGTCAACCAATCACCACCTGGTAGTGAGTTGGCTCCGATGGTGGGGGAAGAAGCCAGTGTGGCCCGGCAGATCCAAATGTTTTGTGGGAGTCTGCTGGGAACAACTGGCAGAGTCTCTTGTCAGGAGTTTCAACTCCCACCTCGGACAGACCTTCTCTCATGAGAGGCTGGAGACATTAAGTCCAAGTAGGACCATGTTTTGCGCCTCCATTATTGCAGCAACTGATTGGAGCTGCAGCCACAAGGTGGTCGGTGGCTGTCGTGGCGGCAATCCCAGAATTCGCTGGGGGACACCGGCGGAAAGGGATGCCGTCAGGCTGAAGGAGTCCTACCGGGCCTTTATGGCGTAATCTGGAAGTATGGGGTACCGGAATTCGGTACCAGAATTCCTAATATGTGGGATCCAGTCCCTCAGACTCTACTCCGTGTTGCCGACACATAAGTCAGATCTTTTTTCAGTGGTGTTTGGACTCTCCCAAGGCTGCTTTATGTCACCGATGCTTTTCATAATATAGGAAATCTTAATGCAGCTGTGCCGTTGAGGGGGTTAAAGGAAGTAACATTTAATATGTAGGAAAAATAGTCAAATACAAACTTCTCTTTAGGGTATAGTTTGGTGGCCTCAGTTTTGCATCCCTCGTTTTTGCAGATGATGTGCTTCTGTTGGCTTCATCAGGCCGTGATATCCAACTCTCCCTGGAATGATTTGCAACCAAGTGTAAAGTGGTCAGTATAAGAATTAGCACCTCCAAATCTGAGACCATGGTCCTTTGTCACAAAAAGGTGGCATGCCCTCTCGGTATCAGGGTTGAGGTCCTTCCCCAAGTGGAGGAATTGGGTTCACAGGTGAGGGGAAATGGAGTGGGAGATCAACACTTTGGTGCAATGTCTGCAGTGATGCTAAATCCGGAGCTGAGCCAAAAAACAAAGGAATTTTTACCGTTCGATCTACCTTCCTACCCTCATCTATGGTCACGAGTTGTGGATCGTGACCAAAGGAACAAGATCTCGGATACAGGCAGGTGAAATGAGTTTCTTCCTCAAGGTGTGCAGACTCTCCCTTAGGGATGTAATGAGAAGCTCAGTCTTTCGGGAGGGGCTTGGAGTAGAGTGGCTGCTCCTCTGGATCAAGAGTCATTCATTCATCTTCCATCCTTGAAAGGATTGCAGGGGTTGCTGTAGCCTAACCCAGTTAACTTCGGGCGAAAGACAGACTACACCCTAGACTGGTCGCCAGTCAGGCGTAGGGCTGGATCGAAAGGAGCCAGATGAATTGGCTTGAGTATCTGATTAGGATGTCACATGGATGCCTCCTTGGTGAGGTGTTCCGGGCAGGTCCCACCGGCAGAAGGCCACGGGGCCAAACCAGGACACGCTGGGGCGATTATCTCCCAGCCGGGCTGGGAATGCATTTGGATCCTCCCGGAAGAGCTGCATGGAGTGGCTGGAGAAAGGGACGTCTGGGCTTCCTTGCTGAAGCTGCTGCCCCGCGACCAGACCTTGGATACGCGAAGAAAAACTAGGAGGAGAGATGAGATGGGGCATTGTCAGTACAATTCATGGTTTAAAAAAACAGGCCGTGTGACTGTTTTTTTCTGTTATTTTTTTTTTTACAAAAATGGACTTGTCTACCAATTCCAACTAAGAAAATCTTTAATTTAGAAGATTTAACTCCTGTTTAGACAAAGACATGAATAGCTGATAGTCTGTATCAGCTGTCCACTTCCAATTTGGAGGCTACAACAAATGCATGGCAATGGTCTTAGCTGGTGTTCACATTATTTTGTGAAAGTGATACAAGAGAAGGAAGCAATTGAGAGGAACCAGAGAATGAGGATAGCGCTGGTGAACATAAAACAAAATACTGCTTTTATTACTGAAAGTGCTGTAAACAGTTATTACTCTTTTACGTGATACTAGCACATGGAAATAAAATGAAATTTAATTTGTCCAAATTTCTCATTAAGGAGATGCATTTAAACTTGTTTTCATCTGTGAGGCCCCCGGTGGATGAGCGGTTCAGAAAATGAATGAATATTTTCATCTGCTACCTAACTTTTAGCTTTGTTAGAAATTAATTCCTCTGAAACCCCTTTCCAAATGATGGTCTGAGGGGAACATGACTAATTAGAAGCTGAATCATATCTGGAAAACCAAAAAAAATACCCCCAGTTTAACAAAAACAATGAGCTCGAAAGCGAAAATAAGACAGACTTATCAGGTTATTTATCAAAGAATTCTAGTAATCCTTTAATTCTAGTTTCGATGTTCTTTCCCGTGCATGGATTGATGAGATTACAATAGACACCATTAAATCTTATGCATTAAATAATTTCCCTCACTAACTGTGTAAAATTAACTCTTTGTTTTCATAACGATCCGTTTTAAACATTCATACATTTTCTGTGCCGCTTACCTCACGAGGGTCGCAGGGGGTGCTGGAGCCTATCCCGGCTGACAAAGTGCAGCAGGCGGGGGGGAACACCCTGAAACAGTGGCCAGCCAATCGTAGGCCATGGACAACCATATTCACTCACACTCATACCTAGGGGCAATTTTGAGTGTTCAACTAGCCTACCCTGCATGTTTTTGGGAGGAAACTGGAATACCTGGAAAAAACCCATGCAAGCCCGGGATAACATGCAAACTCTACACAGTTAAGACTGGCCTGGGATCAAACCCCAACCCCAGATCTGTGAAGCTGACACACTAACCACTGCAACACCCACTTGACTACCCTAATTTAAACAGGGATATTAAATAATAACACAATATTTACAATAAATGTGAGGTGGATTTATATTCCAAAATTGCCACAACGGCAAGATTTGCTTCAGTTTTTGAGCGGGTAAATTTAAATACATGATGATATAAAACTAAATACAAGACAGTATCATATACAAAAAATATCAACTGAACGAACTTGAAATTTTCCGTTCAATCCGGCACAATGTTCTCAAACATGTCATATACGATAGCACAGTTAAAACAAGACAATCAGAAGTTTTTTGTTTGTTTCTAATGCAAATAATGTTGTTTGAATTATGGTGAGCAACATTCCTTGGTGCAAAGGGAAGCGTGATAAAGATGAATTAAAACACTGATGCCATCACTAAAAAGCTCGACTTGATCATTAACTCTGGTTGTGTTATATAATTGCCAAAAAAGTGAGCATGCCCTGATGCATTGTTTTTAAGTGGTTTAACTAAGAAATGATTCCCCAAAAATGAGCCAGCTAGATTTGAGTGCAGTACATTAGTGCAGTCATTTTCATTTTTTGACATTGTCACCGTTTTATAGTACATTTAAAACACTGTATTAATGTGATTAAATATGTGCAATTTCTTGTCAACTTAGACATCTGAACTTTATTTTCAGATGACCCATCACAACATTTACCAGTTTCAGAAATGACTGTTCCGAACCTAATCTCTGTTCAGAAAAAAGATGATGATGATGATGATGATGATGAGACAGAACAAGAGGAAAGACGGGACAAAGGACCTTATGAACTTTCCAAGATTCACTGTCTTACTACTCATGATCGTAGCATGGGCAGACAAGATGGAAGTAGCACCGTAATGAACAAAATTGCTGAAGAAGCTAACACTGCTATGACATTAAATTGCTACAATGACAGCACTGACCAAGCAATGGCCGCAGTAGACACTCGTTCAAATTTGAACTCTGACAAAGACGAGACAAAAACCTCAGTTGGGCCACTTCCTTCTGTTCGATGTAGTTCTCGTCTTGCAGTTAAACCAAGAAAAATGCACTTCCTGACCACCAGAGAGAAGAAACGCCCAATTAGAGAAAGGCAAAAGTGTATCAAAAAGTGTGGTGAAGCAGTGGCTCCTACAGTAACATCAAATCCAAATAATGTGGCTATAATAGCAGAAAATGTGACCGTTGATGGTCCCAATTTGTGCCCAAAGATGAGAGAGAGGCGTTACAAGTGTTCTGAGTGTGGAAAGAAGTTCTACCAAGTTGGCCACTTAAAGAAGCACCTGTTCAGTCATACTGAATCAAAGCCCTTTAGCTGTCAGGACTGTGGAAAAAACTACACCTCTGCAGAGAGCTTCAAAGCCCATCAGGTAGGACACAAAATGTAGTGTTTTATTTCACTTTTTTTATTCCCATTGGATTTTTATGTGATTTAATTGGAAATCCGTGATTTTTTTTAAAGATGGATTTCACCAGTTGTGTGCCATCAGGGCCAATAAGGCCTTCTCTGCTGGCCTAAGAAATATCTGAATCACAGACTGATGTTAATTATATTTTGTCCATGAATACTTCCAATAATTCCAAATTGTCTGATAGCTTCCTTTCATTGCTTTTTCCCCTGGGTAGACTGCTTCCAGATGTGTGTTTTCATGTTGAAGCATTTATCAATCACATTACAGCCATTATTTGTTGCCAGGGTCATAAATCTGCCTCAAGGCCTCCACAATCAGTTCTGCGGGCTCTGCTGCATTAAACAAGCGTCGATAGGACTGTTGCTTTAACCAATCAGAATTGATTTGGTGATACCAAGGCCTTCTTGCAGGCGTAGGGATACGTCATTGCCTCCTCGCAGGCGTAGGGATACGTCATTGCCTCCTCGCAGGCGTAGGGATACGTCATTGCTTTCACCAACTATGATTGGCTAGTGATAGAGTGGACTAGCCAGAGCTACAAAACTGTATCTGGAGCGAGCTGCACAAGCAAATATATTTTTGTGTTGATTTAATAGCGGTTTTGTCAACCCGCAATGGCTGAAGGAGGAAAAGAAATTAATTTGTTTGCAGGTTTACTTTTCAAGAAAAAAAGCTGGACAGCATTAAGATTAGACTTTTTGCACCTGTGAATTGCAATATAACATAAACAAATTTTAATGAACTTGGATTACGATGCAGCCACACTCAAAAATAAGTTTAATCTAACCTTACACTAAACTTAAATCTAATTTTGTTTAACATTTTTATACTTTTATACTTTTTAATCCTTCTTCTCCCAGTCGGGTTGGCTCTGTTTTCCCCTCCTCCACCCTGACTTTCACTATCGATGGGCTGTTTGCTTTTGTATTCCCTTCAAAACATTCCTAAAATGATGCAGACAAATGTCCTCACAATAGGATAACGTACGACCACTTTCCAAAAAGAAGTAATATATACTCCTCGTATTAGCAATCGCTACGCCATTCGAGACGGGGGGAAAAAACTGAAAAAAAAATGCAACGCTCCGCCCAGTGCTCGTAGATATCTGTTATACACGAAAGAGATGCGGCAAAAAAGAAAAATTGCTAAAATCATAAACTGCCTCTCATGTCTTGGCCACCTGGCTTTCTCGTATCTCAAGATAATTATTTGCTTGAAATTTTACTCGTATCTCGAATTGCTCGTATGTCGGGGTGCTCGCATGTCGGGGTGCTCGCATGTCGAGGTACCAATGCAAATGTGATTAATCATCATTGTAGTAGTCATTTTCAGACTATAAACCATTACTTTTCCTTCCCTTCTTGTTTGTAGTGTAGTACGATCTCTGTTGACATATTTTTTGTGCGTGCATGAATGTTTGGGTGGCAACAATACAGACATGATTCAGAGAGAATCTTAAAATATGTATTGAAAACAAAATCAATGTACATATAATTCAAAACCAATAGGAATTGTAGGATGATGAAAACAGTTTGTCGGACTCACCTGTGTTGGTGATTAATCTGTTGGGCAAATCCCCAAAACATGCATGCCAGATTGGTTCAACACTCAAAAACTCAATTTTCCATAGTTATGAGTTTGAGCGTCAATGGTTGTCCATTTCCTTGTAACCTGCGGCAGGCTAGTGTCCCCCGCCTGGTGCCCATAATTGGCTGGGATAGGCTCCAGCATCTCCCACGATCCTCGTAAGGATACCTGGGACGGAAAGTAAATGAATGCATGTGGGCAATTAGTACGTGTAATGCGCGGGTGTCTAAACTGGTCGTAAAGAGTTGCAATTAGTGCAGGTTTCACTTCCAACTGAAAAAGAGGGTACATTTTCATCACTCTGGTGTCTTACTGTAATCAGTTGATTACCGTCTGGTGCTGCTGGTTTCAGAAGAAACCTCATTAATTAACCAGTTTGTGCTTGGCCAGCTAAAACAAAAACCAGCACCCGCTGCAGCCTTTTGGACTCCCCTCGTGTAATCTGTGTACCTCTGTAAGGAATAATCATATAATCTCTCTATAGATGAGCCACCGTGGGGAGCGTCCATTTTCCTGTCCCCATTGTGAAAAGACCTATGGCCTGAAGCGGGACCTCAAAGAACACATGGTCCTACACACAGGCGAGAAGCCTTATGTCTGTGAACACTGTGGCAAGTCCTTTGCACGCCGCCCCTCACTGCGCATCCATCGGCTTCTTCACTGCACCAACAAGATTTATTCACAGCTTCCAAAGGTAAGACATCTTCATGTGTCAATGGCATGTCCTTGGCAATTCTTCAATATAAAGTACTCGTTACAAGTTAGACTCACTGAATCTCACTCAGTCTTTTTGCTCCTCTTTATCTACCATATTTATTTTTTAAGCACATTTAAAAGAACCGTATGCCTATTTTTATGCTTTCTTTCTACATACAAAAACATGAATGAAGATAAGTGTACTAAAGCTCTAAAATCGTGTGCGCATGTGCTTACTTCTAACAATCAGTATACACATCCACAGTTGGGAAAATTTTTGTGCATAACCAAATGTGGACAGGGTGAGGTCACTAAATAAATTGCAAGTTGCACCGAAGTATAAGTCACATTTTTGGTAGGGCATTTTTGTTTGATCAGAATCCCACCCAAAACATGTTAAAGTAACAATAATGAAATTGAGAACTACTGGCTTAGTAGGCATCTGTTAACATGACAATTTTTAGATAATTATAGTCTAAAAAAACAACAATAGAAGGGAGAAAAAATAAAACATAGATAAGTCGCACTTATGTATATTTAAGTCGCATGTCAAACTAAACTACAACAAAAAGTGTGACATATAGTTTGGAAAATATGGTAGTTGTTCTTCTAGTGTGGGGTTCGTCAACCCTTATGATCTAGAGGCGCATGTGGCAGGCTCTTTAGCGCTGCACTAGGCTACCAGGAGCTTTTTCAGAAATGTTTGAAAATGGAGGACAGAAAGATATATATTTTTAAAATGTGGTTTCTGTAGGAGAACAAACGTAACACAAACTTTCTTAATGTTTTCCAATACTGTAAAAATGTGCAGATTAAATATTAAATTTCAACATTTCTGTCAATGAAAATGTGCATCATAGCCTGCGACACGTTTCTATCAGCAGGGCGAGATGTTAGGCAGGGGGCTGTTATAATGAAACCGGCAAATGTGTAATTTCCTCAAAACAATTACCTTATTTACTCGCTTATAAGCCGCTTTTGTTGGGCAAAAAAATTAGGGTACAGCTTACTGCAAGTTTACGGCGCATGACACGATGACGTCACAACAAAATGGCATCGTTGCGTCATGACGAAGGACAATGCGTCCGATACGGGCATTTATTTCAAAATAAAGAAAAGATAAACAGGTAAATCAAAACACTAAACAGACAACACCCTGCCTTTATTTCATAACCTGGAGCAGCATTTTACATTGATTTAGCATAGTTTGTTGCGCAGTCTTTAATAGTAGCCAATATTAACCCTTAAAAATGATAAAAGTATACACATTTTGGTACATATATGTATGCAAATGTATGTTTCTATGCAAAAACAGCAAAAAAATCAAAGAAATGTTTTTAAACCATTAAAATTATGCCACAACACCGAACCAGACAACAAATCGAAAGCACTTCATTTCAAACATGCAATCGCTGAAAGGGTTGTTCTAGCTAAAATCTCTCTTACTTGCTCGCTTGCTTACTTGCTCTCTATAGTCATTTATGTTGGTGCCATGTGGCCAAGTGATGCTCCTCTGATGCATTCATGGGCGCATGGACTGATGGGTGCGGTCCCTGGCTATAAAGTGTTGTGAAGATAGCTATGTTCTAGTGTGGGTTATGCTGGAAAAGGTATAACTAGTGATTATGGCTTGCATGGTGGTTCTAGAACAGGGGTCAGGAACCTTTTGGACGAAGAGAGCCATAAATAATTCATATTTTCAAACATTATTTCTTGAGAGGCATACTCATAATTTAAAAATAAAAATACATGAAAATTTGAGAATTTATTATTCATTTCACCACTTTGAAAGTTAAAAAAAAGTCTGAATTCTTTTGAGAACATTATTTCACTGTTGCTAATCAGTGAGTATCAATGAGAGGATGCATGCAGAAGAGTCTCATGAAGAAAAATTATGATTTAAAAAGGCGCTAGAAATAGTTTCGGCACCAGTGCCGGCGTGACGCTCCCATTGGGGGACTTAGGTGTTCCACCAGCGGTTCCCATATTTTACCACATAGGTTCGTGGAGAGCCATACACACCCATCAAAAGAGCCACATACGGCTCCCGAGCCATAGGTTCCCTACCCCTGCTATAAAGTGTTGTGAAGATACCTATGTTCTAGTGTGGGTGATGCTGGAAAAGGTATAACTAGTGATTATGTCTTGCATGGTGGTTCTGGAAAGTCCCAAGGACCCAAATGCAGGGAAACGAAAGCTGGGCAGGGTAGCAGTAATTCTAAATGTTTGTGACAAAAATCCAAAGTGAAAACAAAGGCAATGGATCCAAAATTATGATGTTAACTGAAAGGTAGATGATCAAATAAATTAACTAATGCACGTGTATCAAAGCAAAGTCATAAGCACAAAACCAAACAAAACTTTGACGAGGATGCAAACAATTATGTAACCAGCGGGAAACGCCGGGAGCATGACAATGCCAGTCTGCCGACCATCCGTCTGCCGTCTGTTCCCAACCTGCCCGCCCTTATATTTTCCCATTTTTATGTCACCTTCTCACTTAGCCATCTTCTTGCTGGGTCCACCTCAACAATCACAATCTCGTACCTTTTTTTAGATTTAGACTTTTTCAAGTGTGAAGATTTAATGAATCTCCTCCTGACTTGGACTCTGACCTTGATTATGATTCCATGCCCCCTTTTACACTGTTCGCCCACTATGTGACATACCTTGAATTTCAGTGTTCTTCTAATATTAAAAGGTTAACAGATATCTATTGCTGGACCCTATTCAATTTTAGACTTTTATAAGTTCAGTGTAGGAAAGTGTAATTGTAAAAAACGCTGAATATGGCTTTCAAATTGCTACATTTGTATTTGTGAATATGAAATTTGTCCAATTGTAAAATTACAAAAAATGCAAATAGTTTGCCACCTTTCTAAATATTTATATACATACTTGAAAAAAATACCACTTTTGGTTGCATCCCCAAAGTGTTATTGTGTGTGTGTATGTTTTTTTTAACAGTCAAAGATTTATTCCCCATTGACTGTTTAATAAAAAAAAAAGTTAATGCACTGTTTGAAGTTACAATGAAAGTTCGCTGTGACCACGGCGGCCAAAACCAGACCTCGATGATTACATTTACCCACTCTGGGACATTATTTTTTCCTACTACCTGATACAAATGGCCTCATTTTAGTATCGTACCGTTTCTTACAATAGTGTCAGTGCAACAATAATCAAATCATGTTTCCCCCTCACTCCAAATTGATTTGGCATGTACTGCCATAAATGGCAGTCAATGAGTTCATTTATGAAACAATATTAAAGATGTTATAACCTTTTAATAGGTGTTCATCTATTTCCTTAGTATCAGTGTTGTGTTATTTGTGACCCGACGTTTGGTCGCCGGTCTTTTGGTCGACGGTCTTTTGGTCGACGGTCTTTTGGTCGACGGTCTTTTGGTCCCTTTTGGTCACCAGTCAAATGTACTTAGATATTAAACAGTACTTAGATATTAAACAGTACTTAGATATTAAACAGTACTTAGATATTAAACAGTACTTAGATATTAAACAGTACTTAGATATTAAACAGTACTTAGATATTAAACAGTACTTAGATATTAAACAGTACTTAGATATTAAACAGTACTTAGATATTAAACAGTACTTAGATATTAAACAGTACTTAGATATTAAACAGTACTTAGATATTAAACAGTACTTAGATATTAAACAGTACTTAGATATTAAACAGTACTTAGATATTAAACAGTACTTAGATATTAAACAGTACTTAGATATTAAACAGTACTTAGATATTAAACAGTACTTAGATATTAAACAGTACTTAGATATTAAACAGTACTTAGATATTAAACAGTACTTAGATATTAAACAGTACTTAGATATTAAAAAGTACTTAGATATTATACTCTCTCTCTCTTAGATATTAAACTCTCTCTCTCTCTCATGAATATAACTGTGAGAGCTGGCTTCAACAGTAAACTCTCTGTCACACTTTTTACCGGCGACCAAAAGGGACCACAAGACCGGCGACCAAAAGACTGGCGACCAAAAGACTGGCGACCAAAAGACTGGCGACCAAAAGACTGGCGACCAAAAGACTGGCGACCAAAAGACCAGCGACCAAATGTCCGAGCACCGGGTTATTGTGCCATAGTGTTACGATCCTGTCGCGTAGTGCAACGCGATCGGGGGGAAGGTGAACCCAGGTGCGGAGTCGCCGAAGCAAATGGAAAAGGGGAGGCAGATATGTTGCCCTTGTTGCTTGGTTTAATAAACGGGGAAAACATAACATAAACAACTTAGCTTGATCACTTCCTACAACAGAAAAGAAACATGCAGCGTGGCGTGGCGTGGCGTCAAGTGAACGGCATGACAAAGTGGAAACACAGGGAATGAAACCAGACGATCCGACAGCGTTCAACTAAAACCATAATGCTTAAATAGCATAAAAAAACCTAATCACCTAATTAGCTACGGCTGATAATAATCATGACATCAGGCCAGGAGGGGCAATCAAGCCACTCCTGACACATAGGTATTATGTGGTCTATGTTAAATGCTGTTCATTTTCACAACAACTCTGGTTCATCCATTAATGGCAGCCACTGAGTTAATGTTATAGTCCACATTAATCAATCAAGCTTGAACTACTTCAGAGTTGGGATAACGCCCAAATTTCCTTCACTAATTAGCTAACACCAAGGGTGTGTAGGTTTGAGTTTGCTATTGATTGGGATACAAAAGTGCTTCATAGCACAGAAAACAGAAGTTTTAACATTCACAATAGCAATTTTATATCATGTAAAAGGACATTTGCAAATCCTCATCCTCCAGAATGCTGTAGACTTCCATTGTGATTGTTGCGGATATAAAGGTAGGAATGTGGATCATACCTCAAATTTTAAAGTTAAGAAAATTTTATCATTGCCTGCCGTTGACACTGACGGAAATCCAATTCATTTAAACAGGGAAGACTGGCTCATCTTCTAGTGGCATTTCAGGCGAGCTGAGTAAATTAATGCCAATAATAATAATTGCCATCAGATCACTGTAATATATGCTTATAAATTGGATTGGATTGGATTGGATTGGATAACTTTATTCATCCCGTATTCGGGAAATTACATTGTGGCAGGTAGCAAGAGGGTGATTAGACAGAATAAACAGCATCAATCATTAAAATCATCAAATCATTAAAACATAAAAGCCGCAAAACACAAAACGAACAAGAGTGGACAAAGCTACCGTGGCCGCCGGCTGCCGCTTAAACAGCGCCATTTGGTTGCGGTAACTGAATCGGACTCAAAAAGACATTGTAGAGTTGGACAAAAACTGGAACCCCACAGAACAGCAAAGCAAAAAGTTTGAGGTTTGAGGTTTGAGGTTAGGCCTTTCAAATTGGGGGACATATCCCGGTACCCAGGATCCCCCGGAGCCACATTTAAAAAGGGTGACTGTGTCAAACAGATGTGTACAGTTGATGAATGCCCCATATTTCCATTTATGGATGATGATGATTCCTTGTATGCACAAGTAAGAGTATTTGATTGACATTTTTTTTCTGATTTTGAACCCATATTATGTATATGGCAATTTCTTTTTTGTTCAATCAACTTTGGCAAGTTTATTGGCAACATGTTTAATTCATTATTTCTGGTTTACAGCACCTTTAATTCTCTGCCTCTGAATTGAATAATATTTTAAGCATTCATGCCGTCCTCTTAAAAATCTCCATCATTGACTCTCTTCTTTCAACACCAAGAATATTGAAGAGAAAAAAACATTTCATTTGGGATTTTATTCTCAGTTGCAGTGCAGCCTGTGCCCCAAGCTGCTGGCAAACGCTGGTTCTCTAAGGAATCACATGAAGCTTCACACCGGAGAAAAACCTCACATCTGCCAGCACTGTGGAAAAAGCTTCGGCCAGAAAGGTACCCTTGAAACTTGGCTCAATATAATGTTGGTTGTTGGATAAAAGAAATGAAAACTAGTAATTTATGAAAATTATTTCAAAAATCTAGTGTAACATTGTCAATTCCAAGGTACTTGAGAATGCTCAGTTTCTAGATAACCAGATTTTTTTTCTCCGTAATTGTTTGTGTTTTTCTTATTCCCTGTCACATGTTGATATCTAATCATGCTCTAACAATTTCAAATCAAAAGCGAACATCTAAATGAACTAAATAGCCAGTAAAAAGTTGAAATTACTCATGCCGGAATATGTTAGGTTACTATAGTGTAAGCGAAATGAAACAAGGTTTACATTTGTGTATGTCCGACCACAACAACAAATTTAATCACAGACCAATTGCTTGTCTGTGTTTGATCCAGGAAACCTTGATAGCCATTTGAGAATTCACAGTGGAGAGAAGCCATATACCTGCTCTGAATGTGATCAAAGTTTTGCTCAGAGAGCTGAACTTGTCCGCCACAGGTTTTCACACACTGGCGGTGGTTTTCTCTGTAGTTATTGTGGAAAATCCTTGAGAGACCCACATAGCCTGAAGTCCCATGAAAGATTGCACACTGGTGACAGGCCCCATCGATGCTCCACATGTGGAAAAGGTGAACGCATTGACTGTTTTGAGAAAATTATAAATATCATATGAAAAAATATATATATATATATATATATATATATATATATATATATATATATATATATATATATATATATATATATATATATATATATATATATATATATATATATATATATAAAAATATATATATATATATATATATATATATATATATATATATATATATATATATATATATATATATATATATATATATATATATATATATATATATATATATATATATATATATATATATATATATATATATATATATATATATATATATATATATATATATATATATATATATATATATATATATATATATATATATATATATATATATATATATATATATATATATATATATATATATATATATATATATATATATATATATATATATATATATATATATATATATATATATATATATATATATATATATATATATATATATATATATATAACCCCACAAATTTATAATAAATGCTTCAATGTGCCTCAGAGTGCCACAATTTGGGCTAAAAAAGCCAAAGCCAATGTTTTCCATGACACAGGGTAATTAATATAATAATATTATATATATATATATATATATATATATATATATATATATATATATATATATATATATATATATATATATATATATATATATATATATATATATATATATATATATATATATATATATATATATATATATATATATATATATATATTATATTATATTATTATATTAATTACCCCGTGTCATAGAAAACATTGGCTTTTTTAGCCAAAAGTGTGGCACTCTGAGGCACATTGAAGCATTTCTTATTGTTATTTATTGGACTGCAATCCACAGATAAATTGTGAATGAACGTCTGGAATGAAAAAATATGTAGCATGACAAGAACCTCCAGCCTTGAGGCTCTTGGCAGTTGGCCTTTCTCTCCAGGTCACCCAAAGCTCACCATTTTGTGCTCAACCAAATGAAGTTTCAGCCAAAACATAATTTTGAATTTTTAATTTATGGTGTCTATGTACTAATCTGCTTGTTTTGATGTAATACATTGAATTTCCTAGGGTAGATCTTCAATTCATTCAATTTTAAAAGGCATGAGCAAAATGTCATTGGGAGGCAGGATTTTCTTTGCCAGCAATGTACCACTTTTCGAACTGAAGCACCAAAAACACTATTTAACTGTTTATCTTGTTTTTGGGTGGCGGGTCTTAGGCTACACTCTGGCCACAAAGCTCAGGAGGCACATGAAATCTTCTCACGTGACAGAAAAACCCTACAGCTGCTTCTGCGGGGCCTCCTACACTCTTAAACAAAGTCTGTGGAGGCATCAGGCACTGCACACACAGTCACAGTCACAAGAGGGAACACAGGATGACGTCGAGGAAGGACTGCGACACAAGACTAAACCCTGTCATCACCCCAAACCAGTCAAAGGCAGACCCAAAAAAGGCACCGGGGATGGTGGAGTACAGAAAAGAGGACAGGGAAAGCGAGAAGAAGAAAGTAGTGCAGGAAAAATTGAAAAGACATCACAGACTGCCACTGCCGCTGAGATAGATGGAAAAGCTTCAAGTGGCAGCCAGCACACTCTTGTATTTGTTCAAACTGGCGATTCATCGAAACCAAGCTACGGCTCTCTGATACTCACTTCAGAAGACTTTGATTCAGAAACAGGGCAAGAGGTTGTGGAAGTAGTGATATCATAACGTGCGGCGCAATACAGATCAGCAGTTTTTGTCTGGACCAGCAGAGATCACAGGAAAAGGTATCCATCCCAGAAACTTGATATAAAGGCTGTGCTTCTTTAAATCATGTTGAAGAACATTCAATAGACTGAACATACATTAGACCAAACATAAATTTTGATGTGTATCTACTTTTTTTTCGCAGTATACATATAAAAGGGCTTTGATAAGTTTGGCTTATACAACTTTAATGCTTGAGTAAAAAAGAAAAATCTATATATATACTCAATTGTATTGTACTGATAACACTACACAGTGGAGAAATGATTAGGAGGACTCAACATTAGAGATTTAAGTTTTTATTAATGACATTGAATAGTAATGTCACTTACTAATTCACTCTATTATCATCTGTACCACTTGTCCTCACGAGGGCCACAATGAAACGATTTTTCAACTACGGCCATGGATGAGAAATTTCTAATTTTCTTCTACTTTAGATCTCAATCAACCCTTTAATCAAGGTCCACTGGGTTAATTTGAATTTTTTATTAGCGGAAGTGGAAAAAAAATAAACAAGCCCTTTTTAACAACAAGGTAGTTTTTCCTCCCACTTCCCAAAAAGATGCATTGTAAGCTGATTGGACACTCTAAAATTGCCCCTACGTCTGGGTCTGAGTGTGCATGGTTGTCCGTCTCCTTGTGCTCTGCGATCAGCTGGCCACCGATACAGGGTGTCCCCCGCCCCTGGCCCAATGTGAAATATGGATCTCCAGCACCCCCGGCGAGTGATAAAGCGGTTCAAAAAATGAATGAAAAAATGTCTATGAATAAAACATCTTCATAAATTCCATTAGAATATGCACAAATCCGACTTAAATTTTACCTTATTTTACACATCTGTCCTTCTCACTTCTCATTCTCGTTCAAATGACTTTTCTGCTGAACGTATCATTTGAGATAGTCAAGTTTCCATTCATATGCAATATTTTTCCATGATTTTGCTTTGATATATTTAATCAGGGATAGCACATATTAATGAATATATTTATATTCATGTTAATGAACATAAATATGTAAGATTGTAGCCGAGGGCTAATTTTCATTTATAGTTCATTGTGTAGGTTGAAGACAAACGATCACACATACAACGCACAAACACACCCGCAAGCACGCACGCACACAAACTCACACAGTAGATTTGGACAGTTTTCACCTGATTTCACCGCTTGTTCTTCTGTTTGCACAGTAAAGTAAAAAAAATGTATTGAGAAATATTAAAATGTCATTAAAAAAGATAGAAGGCCTGTAAAACACGAAAAACATAAGAGTGGACAGAGCTACTGCCACTGGCTGCCGCGTAAATGGCACCATCGTGGTGGGGGGGGGGGGGTATTTTTTTTATTTTGTGCACTCCATATGATTGCTGCTGCGCACAGAAGACGAAAGTGCAATTGCACACGTCCACACCTTAGATGGAACATTGGTGTAAATAATAAATTCTGTTACTTTAGTATTGTAAAAAATGATTTTTGTAATTATTTTTCTACTGGTGATGAAAAGAATTGTGTAGGTTCTTGGGTATTTTCATTAATATTGTTACTTTTTTTCATGAATTTTGTATCCAACATAAAAATTAGCAACTTCTCCCATCTCGTATTATATATACTTTATTGCTGATTTTTTTTATCCTTTGTTTTTGTGCTTTTAATTTTTAACTGCAATTCAAAGTATAGAGAAGGGGGAAAAAACACATCCACGTCCGTCGGCATTAAAATTATATTGCGGCTATCTTGGTCCATGACTTACATTGATTTTTTTTTGTGTTTTTTAGCTTCGCAACAACTTGCGGATTTAAATTTTAAGTACATGGCATCTACATGGCTCTTTGAAACACATTTGTAAAACTGCTGTAGAGAACCAACCACCACATGAATGTTCTGTATGATGCTGTCTCAAGTTTAACTTCATTACAATATCAATGGATTTTATTTCATTGCTTCAATAAAAGAAAAGAAATCAGATTTTTTTGTTATTTTTATTTTGAGGATTCAACAAAACAACAACAACAAACGTGCATAATGTGCCACTTCACCATCTGTGAACGTTTTTTCACGCTTTATTCTCTCGGGTTGCAACAAGATTTGCAGCACTCATGGAGTTTGGAGATACAATCCACTTCTTAAATCTATTTTTGAACTCCTCTTATTTCACAAGAAGTAATGCAATCACACTTTTTCTATCTTTCCCAACTCGAAACCCGGCTGCAAATGTAGCATGGCAATATCTTTCCACATTGCTCTTTTTGTTATTTGACAACTTCTCGCAACAAAGCAAGCATTTAGGCAATTATTCCGCATCGGCAATGAATGCAAATGATTCGGTCAAAGAAACGTGGAATCCTGTGTTTTCCTCGGTTATTTATCGTTTCTCTTCGTGGTTTGCTTACAACAGCAACCAACTTTGTTGACAGAAATGGTGAAATGTAATATTTATTCTACACATTCTTACTGCATTGGAAAACATCAAGAATGTTTGTGTCATGATGGCTTCCTACAGAAACCATATCAAAACAATAATGATTTCTCACCTCCATTTTTCAACATTTTTTAAAAAGTTCCATGGAGCCACTGGGGCAGCGCTAAAGAGTCACATGTGGTTCCAAAACCTAGGGTTGCTGACCCCTGAGCTAGCAATAAATGATCGTTGTCCACTCTCCCATTTCAAATGGGTTAGATCAGACCTGGGCAATCCGGTCCCTGAGGCCTGCTTTGGATCCAGGTTTTTGTTCCAACTGATCCAACACAGACATTTTAACCAATTAAATTTCTGCTGAAACAAGAAGAACCTGACAGCAATCCACTGACTGTATATCAATCATACCAGATTGGTGGAAAGGTTTTCTCTTATGATTTGGAACGAAAACCTGCACCCACTGCGCACTGTGGCTCTTTGTGGAATTAATTGCCCAACCCTAGGTTAGATGTTTGTGGTCATCAATAGCACCCAATGAGTTAAAATACAAACACCACAATTAGTTACCTGCAGCCACCACACACAGACATCTTGCAAACAAAGAAAATTGCTATATTTGTCCCAGTGGCCAAATAAGAGAAAATGATTGCGTCTTGGATCGGAGTAGTATTCCGGTCTGTGGTGGCGGACGGAGCCCACTATTTCCAGGTCGATATATGTTCTCATCTTAATCTGTTGTCTTTAACTGTGATGCTTGTTTATTTTATCTGCTTGTTGATGTTGTGCGAGAGGTGCTCAGATTAGGATTGAAAAGTTCACTGATGCATCTTGGGAATCTACTTAGTATGCCTCCAGCTAAGCAAGCCAGCCTGTCTTTCACCATGTATAAAATTCATGGCAAGCCCCTCTGGTCTTCTGTGATTTGGGCTGGATTTCAAAATCAATGCTGGAGAAGTTGTGAACATGCACAGCCTGAATCTGAAAGAACCGATAACAGAAGCATGGCTGTAATATAAATGCACTGAAGTACGCTCTGCCAGTTGTACTCAATTCATAATTTACAAACAATAATTAAACAAACTGTCGTATATTTGTGAGAACAATGTATGAGTAATATATTCATACTTGTACATGAAAATAACAACAACAAAAAAACGCTAAAGCTCATTTCGAAAAATTTGATGAGTTAGGTTATGTAAAGGTTTTGCTGAAAAAAGTCGTATTGAGTCCCTTCAGCAACCTTTTTGTTCCGTTTTGGGTAAAAAAGATGAGAACTCTTAACACCTTCCCAATGATTCCTTGAGTGTAAAAAAGATTTGGAGTTGCCACCCTTCTTTACTATGACAAAGCGACAACTCGCGTGCTGTGATTCGTCGGTCCAGATTGGACTGGAGTGGAAAGTCAACGGAATTCAGGGAAATGTACCACCGCACAATTCCTGTGTGTGGTTCCAGTTTTATCTAACTCTACGCGTTTTTGGTACTGCAACCAAGCCGGTAGCGGGAGCTCCGTCCGCTCTTGCTCGTTTTGTATTTTTTCTGTTTTTCATCTTGTTTAATTGCATTTGAATATTTTTTAATGCTTTCCCACATACTTTGCCTTTTACTTTGTGTATTTTGCTTTGTTGCTTTGTGACCTTTGTGACTCAACCCCACCCAGTCATGTGGCTTGGTCTGTGGTTGCTACAACAACAAAGGAAATTTTCCGAATATGGGATGAAATAAAGTTCCAATCAAATCCAAAATTTATATAGATCGAAAATCTTCCCCAAAATATTTTCGTAGAATTGAATTAGAAGGGAACAATGTAAACTCATATTGAGGAAAGCCGTAAAGTTTGTTTTGATGCTGTTGATGCTCCTAAAGTATAATCTGAATCAACAAAAGGCTTGGAGCTATTTTCTAAATATTCAGATCTAACAGTGCTGATAGTGTTTCTCTGCTCTATTACCTCCTCAAAGCCTCTGGCCTGTTGGTGTATTCTACTAGTGGCATTGATAGTCATCTGGTATTTGCGTAGGCCGTAGATCCTCTCTGAGAGACTTTCATTATCCCCTCAACGAACTTTAATGTAGTTTTTGATGACAGGTGAGGCATAAGCCGCGAGAACCAGTTTGTTCGTCTACATCGTGTAACTACCTCCCTTCCTGAATATAAATTTGCAATTAGCTTTATTGGCCATAGTCTATCTGTTTCTTAGAAGTTAGTGTCTTCTGTTATTGTTATTTTCACAGCTGTAGATGATTCCTACATGATACAAATATTCCTTTGGAACCTTCAATGTTGTTTTCTGAAGAAAATATGCACTTTGGTGACAGTATGATAATATTATTCGGCGAACAACTGGTTCAAAGTTCATAGCCTTCTATATTGATGTAAATCTATTTAAATACCCTTTAATCCATAATCTTCTTGATTGTGTGCTCATATATTCATAATTATACACTTAACTCAGCTACATTGCACTAAATATATATTAACTGAGGCTTGCATTTCATAAATTGTGAATCAAAAAGTTCCAAGATATATTATGGAACTCTTAGAGATGATGGATTTAGCCTTTTGGCTTCTGCTATATGGGATACAGGATCGATCGATGCTGCAGTAATTGCAATCACAGAAATCTGGAGATTAAGTATACTTGAGACCTATTGAGTTATAGTCTAGTTTTCCAAGGGAAAAGCAAATCAACACAACCCGGATTGGAGGCAGATTACACATACAAAGGTATATGGCAGAAGATGTGGCTGGTATTCCGAATCTCCATTGCAATTGAGTTGGGGCATTATGTAAGACATAATTTAAAAACGGAATATCTTACAAAATCAATTGGTTCCATAAAAGCATATATATAAATATATATATATATATATATATATATATATATATATATATATATATATATATATATATATATATATATATATATATATATATATATATATATATATATATATATATATATATATATATATATATATATATATATATATATATATATATATATATATATATATATATATATATATATATATATATATATATATATATATATATATATATATATATATATATATATATATATATATATATATATATATATATATATATATATATATATATATATATATATATATATATATATATATATATATATATATATATGGCATTAATAAGAGGATGCTTAAAAAAACATCAGGTTGAAAAGTGGAAAGAGCAATTGAGTAATAACCTCACTGCGACCTAAATGAGAAGGTGACACGAGAGTCACAAGCTAGATATTGTGGGTGGGAGGGTGTTGTGTTCTACAGGCATGGTGTCTGGTGTGCTGTTGGCTCTCTTTAAAAGGAGACAGTCAAGCAAATATTCACACAGAGCTTTGTTAAGAAATGGTGAATCCCCCCGTCCATTTTTTTCTTCACAGGCCAGATGATATTTGAAACTAGTCAAGACTGAAAATACCAGGGCTTTTCTAAAAGACCGAGCATTAAAGTGCACCTTGGAAATCAATTTAATCATGCCTTAGATCACAGGTGTTGAACTGATTCCAGAAAGGGCAAAGAGGATGCAGATTTTCCTCCCTATAGAAACAGTGCAGAGAGTGCAGAGACCAATGGGCAGGTCTGCTGGAAGAATCAGCACCTGACTGCAATCAACTGATTACAGTTGTGAGAGAACATTTTAGTGAAAAGGTGTCGCCTTGGTGGGTTGCAACCAAACCCTGCACCCACTCGGCACATTCTGGAATGAGTTTGACACCTATGCCTTAGATGAGGCGTCTGCAAATTGGTTCTCGAGGGCCGATGTGTGTGCAAGTTTTTGTTCCAACCGATCCAACACAAAAAGTTGAACCACTGAGGTCTCTGCTGAAATAAGAAGCATCGCTCCGCAATCCACTGATTGCACTTCTAAAATACCAGATTGGTGTAAAGGTTTCCTCTTAGAGCAGGGATGTCCAAACCTTTCCAGGGGCCACAGTGGCTGTGGTTTTTCATTCCAACCCATCAAGAAGACACCTTTTCACCAATCCAGGTTCATACAAGTGCAATCAGTGGATTACAGTCAGTTGCTTCTTGTTTTCTGCAGAAATCTCATTGGTCGAAGTGTCTGTGCTGGATTGGTTGGAACAAAAACCTGCACGTACAGCGGTTTGGCCACCCCTGCCTTATAGGTTGCAACACAACTCCAAACTTTCTGGAATAGTTTGGAGACCCCTGCCTTAGATGATTCTTGGATGGTGCCTTGGTTCATTGTTTATTTTCTGACCAACAACAAACTTTCAGGTTCAATGTCACTGTTTTCTGATTGTGAAATTTTCCCTGCGCTTGTGTGGACTCTTTCCAGTGTCCCCCCACAATCTAAAGACATACTTATCTTCCTCTTAATGAAGAATTGAAATTGTCCATAGGGCTGACTGAATGACTTTCCGCCTCAATCCTTTGATTCACCGAGGAGCCATCGATAACTGCCCTGAGCTTCCCTGTTAACAGTGTTCCCCAGAACAGGGATAAGTAGGATAGAAAATGAATGGGTGGATGTTGAACCCTGGTCGTTCACTGGATCCATATTACACTGTCATGCGTCACTCTCCTCCCACTGTGGTGTGGGCTGCATGTGGAAGCAGGAGAAGAGTAATTGGATAGAATCCACAGCATTGCTCGATCAGGTTAGTGGTTACCCATCATTGTCCACTGTACAAAGTTAAGAGGACCACAGGGTTATGCAATGAAGGGTTTTCCCTTATTGCCACACTAGCTCCTGAAAATTGGTCTCCATTTTAATGGCTTCACATGAATATTTATTCATGTTTTTGTTGTTTAAATAACGTTGCAATGTTTTTAATGCATTGAGGGATACTAGAGTTATTTTGCTTTCAATCAATTCTGAACATTCATTCACTGACTTTTCAAACCCCTTATCCTCACATGGTGCAGCCTATCCCAGCTAACTATGGGCACCAGGCGGGAGACACCCTGAATACTTATTCAGTGTGTCATCGGGCCAACAAATCGCAGGGCACAAGGAGATGCAAGTGGGAGGAAACCGGAGTACCTGAAGCAAACCCAATCAAGCCTGGGAAGTAAAACTCCACAAGAAGTTCTGGACTTGGAATCGAACGCTCGATCTAGAAACGTTGAGGCCCACCTGCCACCTACTCGTCCACCAGGCCCAATTTGAATCATTCTTTTGTTTTTCTCACCATCTCTTTGGTCACCACTTTCTGTGATGGGAAAATATGGTTCAGATGCATACTAATTTAAACATTGAGGATGACCGGCAAATTCTGTCGCGAGAAGCTTTTATGTCCGATAGCTATCGGATGACGAGACGCAATTTATATGTTTAGGTAGGTATCAGATTAAATAATTTTTAGATTTTTCATTTTTCTGACTATTATCATGAACAGAATACAAACAATGCTAATTTTAGATAATTTATATGGTAAGGTAGGTATCAGATTAAAGATTTTTTTTCATTTTTCTGACACTATTATCATGAACAGAATACAAACAATGCTAATTTTAGATAATTTATATGGTTAGGTAGGTATCAGATTAAAGATTTTTTTTTCATTTTTCTGACACTATTATCATGAACAGAATACAAACAATGCTAATTTTAGATAATTTATATGGTTAGGTAGGTATCAGATTAAAGATTATTTTTATTTTTCATTTTTCTGACACTATTATCATGAACAGAATACAAACAATGCGAATTTTTAGACATGCGAAATGATTACTAAAATATGAATACAATTATATTTACTTAATATATTCCATTTTTTATTGTCTCAAGTAATATGGTTGTCATGCCAACTGCCTCATTGGTTTGGTCTAATATTGAAATGCCTTTTTTGGTTGTGTAATTTGTTTTCTTATTTTCTTTCTTCTGACATATTTACAAAATAAAGCATTCAAATCAAATCGCCTGGGGCGACAGATAGGGAACTGCTTTTGGTTCCATCTCCTATTCTTTCTCCAGAACCTTCCTCATCGGTGTCTATATGGCATCATCTCTTCTTTTTATCAGCTCATTTTTTGGCAACTTTGTTTATCCTCTGCTCCCTCGCCCCCATTTCCCATCAACTTGTGCTCCCCTTCCCTGCATGTTTCCTCTCCTACCTTTTTCCTCTTATTTATTTATTCAGTTTCTGCCTTGCAATGCCACACGCCACTGTCAGATTTCCTTTCTTCTCTCTTTCCACCCTCTCCTCCGCTACTCTCTCATTCCTTGCTCATTTTCTGGCTGATAGAATACTCTCCAGCAAAATCTCCCACTCTCCTCACTGCACGTCTTTTAGTCTGCCTTTCATATCAGCCTCGCTCCTCCTGCTTTTTTCCAGCTTTGGAGCATCAGGGAACGGCAGCACTTTCACTCAGAGCTACAACCACTCGCATCAAAGAGAGGAAAACCATTGCTCATTTATTGATGGTTCACCTCTTCCATTTTTCACTTCTTTCCTTTTGTCTCATTATTTCTTAAAAATATTTTTGGGGACGCTTTTTCGACTCCATGCAAGCTGGAGCTTTACTGCTACTTGAGAATTACGTTTTTTTTCTTAGTTATAGTGGAAATAGATAGAACAACCTTGTAAGTAAATATTAGTTATTTTAAATGTATTTCTTAAAAGGTTAAATCATTTTTCAATATAATAACTGTGAGAATTTCATATATGTGAGTGTCATCTTCATGGATATCTGTTGAACTACTATGAGGGATCTCATCTGTTGTATTTGAAGACTTTTTGGAAGGATGCTGTGGCTTGCACCTTCATTTTTCGAACTCTCAAACAACAGTCTGATTTGAATACTGTGGGACAAAAAAATAAATAAATAGAGACTGCGATTTGAGAATAATGGACTCACCTGTAATGGCCACTGTCCCCACAACGTCTTCCTTGGAGAATATTAG
This sequence comes from Stigmatopora nigra, assembly GCF_051989575.1. NCBI lineage: Eukaryota > Metazoa > Chordata > Actinopteri > Syngnathiformes > Syngnathidae > Stigmatopora > Stigmatopora nigra. Next base: position 903,356 of record NC_135510.1, on the reverse strand, counting down.
TCAGGCGTCATTTGCCTTGTCAAGGTCCGCTCCTCTGCCTCCGCACTCCCAGGCGGCATCAGTGCTCATCATGCTGATTGTCACGGTCATCATTCTCGTGACGGTCGTGGGGAATGTGCTGGTTGTGGTGGCCGTATTTACAAGCCGTGCCTTGCGGGCTCCTCAAAATCTTTTCCTGGTGTCACTGGCTTCGGCGGACATACTGGTGGCGACGCTGGTCATCCCTTTCTCCTTGGCCAACGAGGTGAGGCGAAAACAAATGATTCATCAGGACATTGACTCAGTCAGTTGCTTTTCTAACTTTAAAAGGTTTATTACTAACATATATAAGATGTGATGTAAAAAAAAAAAGCAAAAGCTTAAAATACCTTAGCATTTACATTTGTCATTAACACCCATGTGATATATGAAAAAAAAACAATGAAACAATTCAGAATAGAGTCAGATGCTTGAACAAACACACTCACTTTTAATGTAAAACCTTTGGTTTTGATAGCCCTTTGTTGAAAGCATGCAAACATGCATTTATTAGTTTAAGTTATATTGTATATAAGCTTCTGTGAGCTTAAGTGGTTCAGAAAATGAATGCATTAATGTAAGCTATAAATTAGGTGTCAAGATGTGGGGGGAGCAAGATTGACCCATGCGCGAGGGAAGCAGGCAGACACTGGGGGGAAACACGAGGGCATGAAGAGATACTGTGGATGATGAATGGAATTGGGCATGAGACGACAGAAATAGATGATCTGACAAGGGGTAGACAATGACGAAGGGTTTAACAAAACAGATGGGTTGACAAGACAATGTCGAACAGGTGGGTGACACAAGAGGCGACAAAGCAGGGGAGAAACGAGGGACGGGTAACAACAAATGAAATCAATGGGTAATAAAATGGGCAAGTGTAACACAAAGTGAAAAACTTAACTTTAACTTTAGAGACTATTTGGGCAAAAGCTTCTTCCAAAATTGTCGGCCATTCAATGTCTATGGTGAATTTTTTGGTATAAGGACGTCTTAAACAGATAGCAGCAGCTAAATATTTTTTTAATAATTTTAGTTTTGCAATGCATTCTCCCAGCACTGTCACACACTTCACATTGGTGCCCAAACTTCCATATTCCCTCATTGAAAGAAATCTTTGGACTGCAGTCTCCGCTAGTCAACACTTTTGACCTCGTCACTTTCAAATTGGTGTCAACTATGGTGAACGGCAGAAGCAGGTCAAGAAACACATAAAGAATAACTGCACGGGTCATCAGTTAGAAGGACTCATCGTGCTTCATGACAAGGCAAGGCCTGACACACCGTTCCAAATGATGCAGACCATCAACGAGCTGGGCTGGGAACCTCTTTGTATTCCTTTTTACAGCACAGACCTTGCCCCTTCACCTTTTACCTGTTTGATCCCTTTCCGTTCATGAGATCCAGTGACTAAGTTGGGAAAAAAAGTGTACATGTATATATATATATATATATATATATATATATATATATATATATATATATATATATATATATATATATATATATATATATATATATATATATATATATATATATATATATATATATATATATATATATATATATATATATATATATATATATATATATATATATATATATATATATATATATATATATATATATATATATATATATATATATATATATATATATATATATATTCTTTTTTTTAAGTAATATTGCGCAATTGAAAATGAGTTGCAGAATAATTTGAGATGCAAGACACACAAATATTTGTGTTTACAATAACATTCGTTGAGACCTGCTCATAATTGGCGCAGAGAGAGCTCTTTGAAAATGCATTGAATGTGAAATTAAAAAATAAAGATGTAATTTGTCTTTGAATTCTAAAGAATTGAATTCACACAAAAACATATAGGTTTTATTTCTATCATGTATTGAATAACCAATACCTACTTATTTACCCAATACCCACTTATTCAATTTTGACTACTTATTGACCAACACTTACCACTTATTTATTACGTTGACTACATATTTATTGATTACTTATTTATTTGATCTGTTTGTTTGTTGTTGTGATTTGTGTACTCCCCTACATAGTTATGTTGTGACTATTTATTATGTTGACTACTTATTTATTGATGATTATATTTATTAGTTATTTTATTTTTGTTTGTTTGTGGTTGTTATTTGAGCATTTTGTAGTGAAGCTTTAAATCTCATTCTACTTATTTAATGCCAATAAAAGCATTCCATTCAATTCAATTCAAATATATAAAACTCTTTAATAGATTACAATAATATTTTTATACTGCTTTTAACCGATTCTTACCGACACATTGAAATCATCTTTTATACAAAGAAAATGAATTATACAGCATGTAATTAGTACGTTCATTACCTATTTAGCTGCACATTTGGCATTCACAATGTGCCTACAGTAATTAATTAATAGATATAGGAACTAGTGATAAGCCACTTTTGACTAGTGCTGGCTTCATACTAATCATTAACCAGTGACATATTTATGTCAAACCTATTATTATCAACATTTTTGAAACCTCGAATGCTTTTTATTGAATTCTTGAACACGTCTCAGTTAAGCAAAAAATGATATTCGGCACAATTAATCAACAAGACTTCATTGATCTATAACAAAACAAGCTTACCAGAGCTCAACATGAGTATTTACTCAATGACCACAGCTCTTCACATTAACATAAATGAACCCTTATTTTTCCTAAGAATCAGGAAACATTTTAGACACCCATATAAATTAGATAATCATAGTTTTATTTGACTTCTGCATTATATTCTCTTCATTTATGACGCTCACGGGAAGGTTCTCAAAATGTCAACATGGTGGATTAGAGTCATTGGAACACTACTAATTGGAAAATGAATCAATGAAGCAGCAAAATTGAATTTGAAGTGATTTTTCCCATCAATACATACTTCATACAATACTTAACATCAACATCATTAATCTTCTTAGGTTGGAGTTATTCCATTTTCATTTTTCTTCACATTAAGTACTATCAGTGTGCCACTACTTGCATTGTTATCCAATCTGAATCACATACAAGAAGTAAGGCAATCAAATACTGACTGGTCATCGAATGATCACTGGCAAATGACAGTCGTTGCCGACACTCCCTGTCAAAATGGATTGCAACGAAGAGATGTGTATATATAATATGAATGTTAGCGTTAGTTGGGGTTTTGGTTGGTTTGTTTGCTTTTTGCCTCGTGTTTCTCCAGGCTTTTCTTGTTCTTGTAACCAGCAGCTGGCGATCTGGTAATCAGTGCGTGTGTGTCTACTTAAAACCTGTGTTTTTGTGGGTCGTTGTTCGGGCCGGCCGGGACAACTCCATGACGTGCCAGCTCGCTGCTTCTTTACGGGTTGACCCCGGACGACCGCCGGACTACATTTTGAGACCCCACCGTGCCCAAACCGCCTGGATATTTACTTTTTTTTGTTATTGACATTCGATTTAGAGTCATAATTTGGAAAATGCGCTTGCCCTCCTCCGGGCCCCCTGGCGCCTTCTTTTTTGGTGATGATAGTCAAGTTTTGAGACATTTGTTAGTCGTCTCTGGGGCGTCGGGGTGGGAGGTTTTGTACTGTTTGGGTAAGTTGGGGGTTGGTTTGTTTGCTTTTTGCCTTTTTTGTCCCTCCGGGCTTCCCTTACTCTTGTAACCTGCTGCTAGGATTTTAGTAATCAACCCATTTGTGTCTATTTAAATCCTGTGTGTTTGAAAATCACACAGGCGAGAATTCTACCACTGAACCACCAATGCATTGCGATTCATTGTTCAGATCATCTACCTTGTTTGATTCACGTCAAGTTCCTCGTTACCCCTTGTATTTCCACGTCAGGTTTGATTTTGTTATTTGATGCCAAATCCTTGTTATTTTCTGAAGATTACTGTCCTTAAGAAATTAAAGTTTTGTGAGACCACTCCTTCCAAGTCCTTGACTGCTTCCCTACATCTGGGTCCAACTACGACGCGATTCTAACACAACAAAGAAGAGTTAAACTAGTAAATAGACGTCACTAGGTAAATGCAGTTGTGCCTTTTTTCCAGTGCTGTGTATTTGGTAAGCATGAAATGACTTGATTATACACAAAAAAAATAGTGAAGGGGTTAATTGGAAGGGTAGTGATTCACATAACGGAACCTTTCTTCATAAACAATATGGGAATTATATGTGCACTGACATACTACACTGAACTGTCATGTCCTAATTGATTTCTACTCTTTCTAGGTGATGGGCTACTGGTATTTTGGGTCCACCTGGTGCTCCTTCTACTTAGCTTTAGACATTTTATTTTGCACTTCATCCATCGTCCATCTTTGCGCCATCAGTCTGGACCGCTACTGGTCTGTCACTAAAGCGGTCAGCTACAACCGCAAACGGACCCCCAAACGGATTAAAGTGATGATCAGTGTGGTTTGGCTGATTTCAATCGTCATCTCGTCCCCACCTCTTCTCATGACGCACACAGAAGGGAGATGGGACCTCATGGACGAGAACAACGGCACTCAGAGACAAGAGTGTCTTCTCATCAACCAGACATGGTACATTCTCTCCTCCTGCCTCGTGTCCTTCTTTGTACCAGGAGTCATCATGATACTGGTCTATTGTAAGATTTATCGGGTTGCTAAACAGCGTGCCTCCACTGTATTTGTGGCCAAAAACGTGATGGAGTTCCAACCATCCCAATCTGAGACCTGCTTTGCTGGCGCCCATCGGTCTAGCCCGACAGCTGAAGCCAAGTGCAGGAAATCCCATTACAAGTTGGAAGACACGCCGACGGAGAGCAGTCGCAGCTCTACCAAGACGGAGAGCGACCCTAGCCGCCACAAGATAAGAGAGTTGGAAAAGATTAAATTAGAAGAGAGAACGAAAGAGGATGACGTCAAAACATCATTTTCTGCTTCACGTCGCTTCTCCAGGAGATCTGGTGGAAAGGCGAAGACGGATGAGGCCAAGGGCACTGAAGGGCAAGCATCTAGGTTAAAGCCTCCTCCTCCATCTTGTGCTTCAATATCATGGGTATCATCTGATCACTGTTCCCGTCACTTCCTCCTCCCTTCTCCGGTGCCGCTCCGAAGCAGACAGATGTCGTTATCCAAAAGCAAAGTAGCACAAATTAGGGAGAAGCGATTCACGTTTGTTCTGGCAGTGGTGATGGGGGTGTTTGTCCTCTGCTGGTTCCCTTTTTTCTTCACTTACAGTCTCCAAGCGCTCTGCAAAGAGAAATGCACCATCCCCGGCGCTCTGTTTAACCTATTTTTCTGGATCGGCTACTGCAACAGTTGCCTGAACCCAATCATTTATACCATTTTTAACCGAGACTTTAGGGGGGCCTTTAAGAAGATTCTCTTCCAGTCTTGTAAACGGGCATAAGAATGTATACCATATGCTCAAATACAAATGTGTGCACAGTTTTAAGCCACCGTTGTGTAATATGAACATTAAAGGGCTTGTCATGTACCCGAGACTTCATTTATTATCTACCTCATCATTTTTATTGAATTTTTGTTGGGCCAACTACACAGTGAAGATGATTTCTAGACTTTAGTTGGTGAGTCATTTGAAGCATCTCAATATCAAGACAAATACAAACCCCTATTCCAGTAATATTGGGAGAATAAATGCTTACTAAGCGAGTTGTAAATCTTTTTCACAATGACTGACACAATAGCAAACGTTGAAATCCATACATTTTATTCTATTCTCTTGTATTGTTGTAAATTTGCACTAATTTTCTAATTTAATGCCCTGTAAGTGTTTCGATTAGAAATAACAGAGGCAAGTTTACCACTTGGTTACATAATTTTCTCCTCCAACACCCAATAATTGTTAAAAGTTTGCTTGTTGAAGCTTTTTAGATTAGTTTTTCTTCATCATTCTGGCTAAAGAACAGTTGATTAAATCTTTGACGATGCTAGACATTCAATAATGTGTGCCCCACAGTTCTGAGATTGACGGTTCAATCCTAGGCCTGGACTTTCTTGTTTGGAGTTTCCATGTACTCTCCGGGCTTGCGTGGGTGTTCCTGGGTACACCGGTTTCTTCCCGCGTCTTTAAACCATGAATGGAAGGCGGACTGCACACTCTAAATTGGTGTGAGAGAAAGTGTGAATGGTTGTCCTTCTCTGCCGTGCAATTGGCTGGCCAACAATGGAGGTTGTCCCCCACCTGGTGCCCATATATAGGTGGGATAGGCTCTAGCCCTTCTTGCAAACCCTTGTGAAGATAAACGGTATGGAAAATAAATGAATGAACGTGGATTAGCATTCTTAAAAAGATATGAGGCAGAGAACACATGAAAAAATTAATTCACTTGTGTTTATCATGCCATATAATAATTAGAATACACAAGTGGATTAGAGGAAGAAGTCCCAAATGAGATTTTACCGTACAAGTACAAACCGGAGGCTGAGGCACCGTAACACGTCCCCCATGACTAACAGAAAAGGAGAGACACAGAAGAGCCCAGCAGTGAAGCATCTTTGGCCCAATTCACATCACATCTACTGAATGGTAAATGTGAGGGTTTTTATTTCAGTTTATTATACATTTGCCAGTGGCGGGCCGTCAGGGGCTTCAAGGCCTTCTCTGATGGCCCAAGAAATATCTGAATCATACATTAAATTTTGTCCATCAATACTTTGGGCTCTGCTGCATTAAACAAGCGATGATAAGACTGTTGCTTTAACCAATCAGATTTGGAGTTGGCAACACCACAATGCATTGTCGTAGGCGTAGAGATACGTCATTGCCTTGTCACAGGCGCAGGGATACGTCATCGCTTTCGCCAACTATGATGGGCTGGTGATTAGTCAGAGCTATCAAACTGTATTTGGAGCGAGCTGCACAAGCAAATATATTGTTGTGTTGATTTAAAGCCATTTTCAAGACGGACTATGCCAGAAATACGACAGGACAGGCTCTACTTTTATCATTGGCTTCGATGGCGATATAAAAGAAGGAAGAAAGAAAGGAGGATCAATATTGTATACAGTTAAAAAGGATTTTTGGTGAGTAAAATATGGATGTATTCCTAAATAGTATTTCAATTGTGGGCGAATTTCTGAAATCTGAAAAGGTCAATTGTTTGTATATATTCACTAAATGCTGCTAAGAAGTGGATTTTACCCCATTTTCGTGCAATTTTTGCCGTTTCGCCATTGATGTCCATCGCTGTATTTTCCCAGGGAAATCAGAGTGGGAGTCCTGGGTTCAAATCCAGGATGGTCCACCTGTGTGGAGTTTGCTTGTTCTCCCCGGGGCTGCGTGGGTTTTCTCTGGGTACTCCGGTTTCCTCGCACATTCCAAAAACATGCATGGTAGCCTGTTTGGACACTCTAAATTGCCCCTAGGTATGGATGTGAGTGTGAATGGTTGTCCGTCTACTTGTGCCCTGCGATCGTCTGGCCAAAGATACAGGGTGTCCACCGCCTATGGTACAAAATCAACTGGGATAGGCTCTAGCACCCCACACGGCCCTAATCAGCATAATGCGCTTCAGAAAATGAATAGAAAATTGGAACGCGGCAGCCCGGCGGCTGAATTCTTAATGCATCAGACCCACAGTTCTGGGGTCTTGGTTTCGAATCCATGTCAGTCTGCCTGTCTGGAGTTTGCATGTTCTCCGCCGGGCCTATATGGGTTATCTCTGGGTACTCTAGTTTCCTCCCACATTCCAAAAGCATGCCTGGTAGGCTGAATGGACATTCTGAATTTCCCCTAGGGTATGAGTGTGAGCGTAAATGGTTTTCCGTCTCCCCGTACCCTGCAGTTGGTTGGCCACCGATTCAGGGTGTGCCCCGCCTTTTGCCCGGAGACAGCTGGGATAGGCTCCAGCACCCCCCGCAACCCTAATGAGGATTTAGCAGTTCAGAAAATGTGATGAGATGACATGAAATCAATTTTAACACAAAGAAGAATTTCAGACAACAGATCCAACAGATTTTCAAATCACGTAATATAAGATTCAGATGACACCTTACAGCTTTAGGCTAAATACATTAAAAATTTACATGCAGCAAGCAGATGCACTGAACTCTTCCTAGGGAGAAAAAGAAGGAAAGCGAAACAGCTTCACAAAAGATGACATCTTTGTACGCATGGGGTTGATAATAAATCCCTGAAGCTCAGCTCACATTCATGGGCCGTGCTGCCATGGGCCCGAAAACACAAAGCTTATATCTCCAAAGTGTCTGAGGGAGATGAAAGAGCAAACAAACCTATAAGACAGGCACGATCAGGCTTGGATTGGGAATTACTTATATAGTTATATTGATTCATTTGCTCATGGTGATTGAAGGATAGTTTGTGCAAAAAGAGATAATCATATGCTTTTAATTAGAGAAAAGATAGAAATGTTAATCTTTCCCATCTTTTTCCCTTTCATCAAATAGAAACGAATCGAGAAGAGGGTCACTTGTGATTGGCTTTGTGGTCTGTGCGCCGTAAAAAGACCTTCAAACGTGCAGCCTCATATTTAGTCATAATTGACAAGTGTGAAGATGATAAAAATATGCAAGAAAAACTAGTACATTCTGCACTATGATGAGTTTTAATTCATGTTTCACATTGACATTCAAGTGGTTAGCACACTCACCTCACAGTTCTGATGGTGGAGATTTGAATTGGGCTCTTCTTATATGGAAAATAAATTCATGTTAGTTGTATTGAAAATGCAATTTGTTCCGTAGAAAAAGTATTTGTCTCCTCCCTGATTTCTGTTTTTTTTTTGCATATTTATCACATACAAAGGTTTCAGATCATGAAATAAATTTTAATATGACACAGAGACAACCCAAGGAAATACAAAATAGAGTTTCGAAATGATAATTTTATTCGACCGGTGGTCGTTGATAGGCAGGATTCTGTAAGTGTCTGCGCCCCGTCTGCGCGTCGTAAAATTCATGATTGGCTGGTCACTAGATGACGTCACTAGTTGACGTCACTAGATGACGAATGTCGCGAGATTGTCCGCACCCCCTGCTGCGTCACTGCGGTATCGCATCGACGATCAACAGAACTACAATTACATTGCTTGGATTCTGTGAGTGTCTGCGCCCCGTCTGCGTCGTAAAATTCATAAATGGTTCTTTCAATTGGTTCATCTTTAGTGTTTTATAGTTCTTTTTTAGGAATTTGGAATTTGGAATCTTACTCAATCACGGGAGTACAAAAATATATTTTTAGTATTGCAGATTTACAAAAAATAGTTACAAAAATATTTCTCTACGTAATTCTACGCAATTTTCCCACACAAAAAAGCATAAGACGAAAATAGTCACAAAAATAAAATAAAAAACCTGATCGACCGCCTCCGGTCAATTATGCTTACTATGTTACCTATATTTACCAAGGCAGAACAAATTACAAACTTGTCTGGCCCTCTGTGAAAAAGTCATTGCCCGCTGAACCTAATAACAGGTTGTGTCAACTTTGGCAGCAATAACTGAAATCAAGCATTAACGATAATTTGTGGTGAGTCTTTCACAAGGCTTTGGATCAATTTTGGTCCACTCCTTTGTGCATAATTGTCAATTCTGCATTATTAAAGGGTTTTCTCGCATGAACACACATCTCACTCTTTGAGTAATTTTAGTTAGCCGAGCACTCAGGGGAAGGTTTGCCACTGTTCCTAGTTCTCTCCATTTGTGGATAATGGCTATGACAGTGGTTCACTAAAGCACCAAAGCCTTGAAAATGGCTTGGTAACCCATCAATTTTTTTCCCACATTTTTTTTCTAGAATTTCTTTGGAGCATGACATGATGTTCTGATGCTTTAGCCCACTTCACTTTGTCTGACACATTCAACACGTGGTGGTAATCAGGTGTGGTTGTGGCCTATGAAATTGAACTTTCCTACAATTGTAATTAGTCACAGTTATTCTGTGATGTAACACAGGGGGCAATTACTTTTCTAGAGAGGGCAAGACAAGTTTCAATTTTTTTCTGCCTTTATAAATAAAATCGTCATTTTGTCTTTCCTTGGGTTGTCTCGGTGTCATACGAATGTATTTGATGGTCTGAAACCTGTGTGTGATGAATATGCAAAAAATCACAGAAATTAGGAAGGGGGCAAATAATGGAAATGAAGTTGTAGTTTTAGTTTTCAGAAAAATTATATAGAAAATAGAAAACTGGATGTCAACAAAGTTTGCTCGTTGTTATGTTTCCCCACCAATCGACTGTAAAATTACAAACGAACAGATGCATCAAGTGGGGTTTATGGCCAGTGAAGTATTAAAATGCAGAGAAGAAACAGAAAAGATTAAAAAGACATTTTGTATAAAAAACTTAAGTTATTGCAAGGCATTTAAAGAGTTTAAGACACGGCTATATTGTGCTTTTTTTATAGGATTCAGTTTTACTACTTTGCCCAAAACAAACAATATTCTTTTTTTTTTCTGAATGCATTTGCGTGTGTGCACGTTTATGTGTGTGCGTGCGTCCTTTGTATACGTGAGCACAATGTAAGGTCACTATAGGTGCAGGTCAATGAGCATGCATGTGTCACGTGTACCACTGAATGCTTACCATTTGTATGCGCACAATGAAGCAGACATTAGTCTGAAGGAAATTGACAGTGTGCAATGAATAACAACTCTAAACTCTTTTACTCATGAAGTAAGTGGAACAAAGGTATGCAAACTAGCTATATTTATAGGACCTTTCTTGACATTCAAGGCACTCTGAATGCTTTGTGGTGTTTAGTGATTATGGTGTAGGTTACTATGGAAGCAACGTACTAACCAACATGACTGATTTCCAGATTTACAACTATTAAAGATTAAATGTATTTATAAAGATTTTTTGTTTTCCCATCAGGACTAAGCAAGAAACAACGTTGCCTGAGTGATGGATGCAGTTTCTACAACAAATGACCAAAAAAATACACCCACGTCACTAGTATTTGATAGCATAAAGTATGTATTTATTTTCATAATAAATTGAGCTTTCAGCACAAGAAAACACAAAAATGGGATTTCAACAATTAGTAAAGAAATCAAAAGTTCCTTCTAAAAAAATTTAAAAAATTAAGCTCACAGTAAATCATTCAAAATATTTTCTAAATGATGGACTAGGTTGGAGGAAATCTTTTTTCTTTGATAACTTTATCGATGTGCCATTATTAGCTTTGAGGACTCTAGATACAATAGACGCTCTCAAAACAAATGGAGGTCATGTAGAGCCAAAGGCTCTTCTCCACATTCCAGCAGTCCAAGAGGATTCAACCTTCCAGTTGTTTGGTCTAACTAAGGAGGAAAGCATTTACTACGTTGGAAGCATATATACTTTAATAACCTTTCTAATAACGCTAACATATATATATATACAGTTGTGGTCAAAAGTTTACATTCCCTTGTGAAGAAAATAATGTCTTGGCTCTCTTGAGTTTCCAGTTATTTCTACAAATCAGATTTTTCTCTGATAGAGTTTATTATGGGTGAACAGAAAAAGGTGTTCAAATCTGCTGGGTCAAAAATATATCTGTCCGTTGGCCATTTTCACTTCAATTGGTAGTCATCCACATGCTTCTGGGAAGCTTCTGGTTGAATCTTTGACCACTCATCTTAACAGAATTGATGAAGTTCGGTTAAATTTGATGGCTTTCTGACATAGACTTGTTTCTACAACATTGTCCACAAGTTCTCACTGGTGTTTAAGTCAGGACTTTGGCAAGGCCTTTCGAAAAAACCTAAATTCTAGCCTGATTTAGCCATTCCATTACCACTTTTGATGTTTGTTTGGGGTCATTGTCCTGTTGTAACACCCAACTGCGCCCAAGACCCAATCAACGGGCTGATGACTTTAAGTTATCTTGAAGAATTTGAAGGTAATCCTCCTTCTTCATTATCCCATTTAATCTCTGTAAAGTGCCAGTTCCATTGGCAGCAAAACAGCCCCATAGCATGATACCACCACCACCGTGCTTGACGGTGGGCATGGCGTACTTCGGGTTAAAGGCATCAGCTTTTCTCCTCCAAACATATTGCTGGGCATTGGGGTTAAACAGCTCGATTTTTGTTTCGTCTGACCACAGAACTTTCCCCCAGAAGGTATTTTCTTTATATATGTGAGCAGCAGCAAACTTCAATCGAGCCTTAAGATGCCGCTTTTGGAGCAAGTGCGTCTTTCTTGCACGGCAGCCTCTCAGTCCATGGAGATGCATAAGACGCTTGACTCTGGACACTGACACCTGTGTTCCAGCAGCTTCTAATTCTTGGCAGATCTGTTTTTTGGTGATTCTCGGTTTAATCTTCACCCTCCTAAACAATTTTCTTTCAGCAGCAGGTGATAGCTTGCATTTTCTTCCTGATTGTGGCAGAGACAAAACAATGCCATGCACTTTATACTTATCATATTTTGCTGTTTATTATATCTTATAGCTTTTTTGAGCCTCACTCCATCAGAGAAAAATCAGAGTTGTAGAAATAACTGGAAACTCAAGAGAGCCATGACATTGTTTTTTTCACATATGAAAAAGTGTATGTAAACTTTTTACCACAACTGTATACATAAAAATTACAGGAAATATTCGACCTCTGTCATTGCCAAATGAAGTTTACATAAAAGTAGTCGTATGTTGTTGAACCTGCTCTTCACCAAAGACCATATGCAATTGTATACAAATTGTGTTTTAAAAATTCATATTTCTAAACTTCCTGGTATTTTTTTCTCTTTCACAAAGTTCAAGTGTACTTATGATCACAATTTCCATCTCAGTGAGATAACGTGTTAAATTGGTGGACGCTAAACACCCCCCCCCCCCCCCCACCGTCTATGTACTCTGCTTTTAGCATGTATTTTTCCATTCTCCCTCCTCTAATGGTACATTACAGGATATAAGTGCGCATTGAATAGGATGCATCATCTCTCCAAAGTAAGCTATTACATTATATAACCCGATCTGTGTTGTTTTTTTTCATCACCAAATGACAATGTTTACAGACGCAGAAATCTGATCATTTATGAGAATCCATATACCCTACGTAATCTATTATTCCTGTCAATAATTCACATTTACAAACAATATTCCATTGTGGCATCACTAGTGTGATATTTTTAGCACAAGCCCCTGGACTTCTTGGATGGTCCTTTGATAGCTGTTAGAGAGAAAAAGAAAGAATCAGAAGTTAAAAGTTCCATAGTTCCTAATATATTATTATTTGAATCATTCCGGAGAAGAAATCCCCGAGTGCTTCTTTTTCTGCATTAACTGTACATGTTTGTCTTCCATTTTTCCTTATTTCTGTCAATATCTATTTGGCAAATTATTTGAGTAATTAATATAATTATATGCTTAGTTTAGTCTGCCAATATCTTCTTGGCACGTCATTTCAGTAAAATAATGATATCCTTTGGTGTTTTTAGTTTAGTATACTTTGTTTTTTTCTTTCTGTATGCTAAACACTGTCTAGTTCTGCCAAATGCTACAAAAGTATTTTAATTTTCACACTTCAATTTAACACCTCTTACTTGACCTGGGAATCAAGAGTAGAGGAAGGAGGGAGTTTAGCCAAAGAAAAGAATAACAGTAGTGGGAACTAAGAATTTGTTATAGAGTATTTCTGACTCACTGTACTACAACACGTACTGTTAAGTTAAGACTCATCTCAGTTGTCATCAGTGCCCAAGATTATGGATACGTGAACTGTGAAATCATTTGTGAACAGTTGTCTGCATCTACTATCAGATTTACTTCTCAATATTATGCTGTGTTTATAGTTTATCTACAGTACTTTTCTTAAGATTCTTAATGTTAATGGAAGCAAGGATTCAAGCTATCTGAAAAAGATTTTTCTGTACCAGCCCCTCTTGAGGATTTGGATCTTTGGCTCATTGAGCTGGCCAGTGGCCAACCCAGAAAAATCAATCCCAAAGTCCTTCATCAGTTATCTCCACTTATGTTATGTTTATTTCCGTTGGCAATGAGGCCAAAGAATGCAAAGTTGTCATTAAAAATCTGATGACTGGTAGTTGTGCTGTACACTATCTATTACACTCCGCTCTCAGCTGTGTTGATTTATGTTTAATATCTTGTTGGTGTGTTGCCAACTCAAAATCTGATTGGTTAAAGCAACAGTCTTATCAACGCTTGTTTAATGCAGCAGAGCCTGCAGAACTAATTGTGAAGGCCTTGGGGCAGATTTCTGACCCTGGCAACAAATAATGGCTGAAATGTGATTGGTTAAATGCTTCAATATGAAAACGCACATCTGGAAGCAGTGCAACCAGGGGGGAACGCAATGAAAGGAAGCTAACAGACAATTTGGTATTATTTAATATGTATTGATGGACAAAATATAATATATGATTCAGATATTTCTTAGGCCAGCAGAGAAGGCCTTGAAGGCTCTGACGGCCCTCCACTGATCTATAATTATATTTTAATTAATCAGCTTGATCCAACTTTCGATTTATGAAAACACCTTTGGTCACAATGGTCCCATTGTCCTAGAATCTTTGGCCTCAACCACCTTATGTCTTCTTGGCTGCCTGTCACGTACGCTAATCACAACTCAACTGATTGGATTCACACACAAAAAACTCGGCAAATTTCATGTTGGGGGCCAGAGAACTGGAACCCATTCCAGAAGCCATTGTAGGCTAGTTAATCTATCTCTGTGTACACAGAAATGACATTTACTTCACCAGTACATTTAATTTGCCAGCCATGTATTCATCATTGCGCTGTTGTAATAGGGTTGACTTGATAAATGTTTCTTTACAGATTTATTTTTGACACATTTATAATAACACTATACAAACAGCAATGCATCATTAGTATCATATAGACATATTTCATGTCAGCTGTATTAAAAGTACATTATTACCTCTGCTTACAAATGCTTTTACTTTCAAAATTTTACTTAAAAAAACCTTTATATGCAAATTGCTGTTTCAAAATCCAAGTCATGAAATCCTCCAAAGATGAAAATAAGTTTCCTGTATCTGTTATTATATTTTGAAATTGTTGCAGAAGCATTGGATCTTCTTGAAATTCACTCCGCTGGCTTCCTATTGTCTTTTTCCCAACAACAACGCTCCATTCTCCTCTTGTTTTCTGAGTGTAGTTAAAGAAACGTTGTTCTTTTGTTTTAAATTACTGTGAATGAAATGAAGAAGCAGGCACCCATAACTGCTAATCTAATTTTCTTAAACACTTTATCCTCATTAGAGTCACAAGGGGTGCTGGAGCCTATCCCAGCTGACTCCAGGCCAGAGGCAGGGGACACCCTGAATCGGTGCCCAGCAGATTGCAAGGCACGAGGAGTACCCGTAAGGAAACCCACACAGGCCCGGAGAGAACATGCAAACTCCATACAGATGGACATGACCTGGATTTGAAACGAGGACCCCAGAGCTGTGAGGCCAACGCGCTAACCACCTGCGCCGCCAGGCCGCCCATATTTGAAAATGCAAATTGTATTTAATACTAGGTTGTTTTTAATTCATAATTTGAAGTAATGTTGATGCGTTTTGATGTGCATGTGTTCGTGTACCTATTAACTTCCTCCTTACTACTTATGCATCAGCAGGTTGTTTTTGCATGCTTGTTATCATTTTATTTATTGATTCATTCATTCATTTTCTGAAACTGCTCTATCCTCACTAGGGACACGGGGTGCTGGAGCCTATCCCAGCTGACTTTGGGCCAGAGGTGGGGGACACTGTGAATCGGCGGCCAGCCGATCGCAGGGCACGGGGAGACTGACCGCCATTCATCCCGACACTCTTACGTAAGGGCAATTTAAAGTGTCCAATCAGCCTACCATGAACAATTTTGGATTGTGGGAGGAAACCCGTGTACCTGGAGAAAACCCACGCAAGCTCGGGGAGAACATGCAGACTCCACACTGGTGGACTGACCTGGATTTGAACCTAGGACCCCAGAACTGTGAGGCTAGCGCGCTCACCACTCAAGCGTGTTTCTCACATCTTTCATACGAGTTGGTTAATAAATTAGAGAATTTACATTTTAAAATGTTGGTCTATTTACTTAAAATTCTGATTTCAAATCAAGTTCTGGAACCAATTAATTTCTGCAGTAGAAGTACCACCATATACACGGAAACATGAGTCAAGTGGTTAGCGTGTTGGTCTCACAGTTCTGGGGTCTTGGGTTCGAATCAAGGTCACGACACCTGTGTGGAGTTTGTATGTTCACCCAAGGCCTGTGTGGGTTTTCTACAGGTACTCCGCTTTTCTCCCATTCTGGTTGGACACTCGAAATTGCTCCTAGGTGAGAGCATGAATGCTTGTCTATCTCATTATGACCTGTGATTGGCTGCTCACCAATTCAGGGTGTGCCCTGCCTCCTGCCCAAAGTCAGCTGGGATAGACTCCAGCACCCCCCGTGACCCTAGTGAGGAAAGAGTGGTTCATAAATGTAATGAATGAATTATTGAATGATGGAATGGGTTAAGCGCACAGTTATTTATTCACGGTGGTCCAGGTAGCTTTGAATGTTACTGTTTCCTGAGTAAATACAATTATTCTTTTCACTGGGTTCATTTTATAAGTTTGCCCACGTAATCCATTTGTAATATTTACATTTGTTTGATGGTCTTAAAAATTAAGGTCTCCCAAAGGCGGCTTGTTTTGATAATGAGGTCAAAAGGCTGCTCTGCACGCATTTCTTCTTCATTTTTTTTGTTTTTGTTTTTTTGTTACAGCACTAGAACTTTTGTTTGTCTTTGATTTCCTTTTTAATTGAATCCAAGCAGAAATGTTGGCAGGGATTTAAACGCTGTAGACATTTTTCCAAACAGCTAAAAAGAAACGCCATTTGAAAACCAGCAACAAAAAGATGCAATAGTGTACCTTAATTGCTGGCATCTGCAGTAATTGTTCACCATATGTGATTTGTTTTTTTTCAACGTCTATTTGTATTTGACATTTTATTCAAAGCTTTTCTTATTTAATAAAAACATACATTTAAGTCTGAATAACTCATTAAAGAAAACATGCACCTACTTCTGTCAATAATACACCCAACGTACAATTACAAACGTCCTGCTGCTGTAATCATAGATTACAGCTGTTTTATCATAGTGAAATTGTGCTGGAAGGTTTCAACATATTATAATTTTCCTCCCTTTTGGCTTCCATTAACTGAATCAAAATGAGTTGCACAGATGTCATGAACAAAAATAGAGCCCCAGTCTTCTTATTTATAGGGAACCACAGCAGAAGCACATTTCACATAACGACATTATATTTTATTTCAACACCTGTTAAACTAGAAAAAAAACAGTGACGTGACTATCAAGGAATTTGTAGAGTCCAAAAGGAGTCAGGACAAGGATGAAAATAAAGGAAAGCTGTTAAATAATAAATATGAAATTATATTTCATCATTTTTCAGACGCAGCCATGTTGTCCACAATGCACTGTGTGCAGGCTTATGCAGTACACCCATGGATTTTTCTTACAAAGGTATACATGAATTTAGTAGATATAGTGAGTATATATTTCGATTATATGTACATTGTAGTAACTTTATTGTTCAGAATGTTGTACTTTTACAACACAGTCCTGCTTGCTGATAGAAAATGCCTTTGGTAATGAAATTTTTGTGTGCATGTATTACAAAATGTACTATGCATTTATGTCAAAGTATCAGCTTGCCGGGTTAGTTAATAAAAGAAAAACATAAAAAAATCTGGGACTATTTTAATCATTATATTATTTCATAGGCAGGCATCATCTGATCCAGCAAATCTTTGCAACGCATATATTTATTTTCTGGATCTTCATTTTTAATATGCATATTCCATCTTTTTGGCTTTATTTTGCACTGCTGGATACACAAAAACAAGTATTGCATGCATAGCAAATATAATAAATCATCTTTGAGTTGGTTGGTTCAGTTTCTTCACAGTATTTCTTGTTTTATCTCTTTAATAACTGTAAACCAAACTGCAATCTGTATGATGGGACTAAATCAACACAACCTGTAGCCAATGCAATTTTGATGAGCAAGCAAGGAGGAAAAAGATGAAAACACAGAATTCTATTACATTCATGGGTGGAGGGCCCCGAAGGAGGGAAACAAACACAAGCCAGAGTTTTCTATTTATTATGAGTGTCCGTTCTGTAGGGCCAGGCGAAGGTACAAACATAGTGGAGTCATCTTGCGTAGCGTGGAGGTTCATTACCAAGAGGTCCGTAGAGGGGTCCAAAGCAAAGGTACAAGATGCATGGCCGATGTTGAGATCATGATCGTGGTCGAGGTCCTGGGAACAGAACAAGAGGTCAGAGATCAGGTGAGGCTAAACAAGGAAGTGGCACAAGAGTGTACTTTAGAGTGAACTGATAAGACAGCATAGCAATGTGACTAAGCTCTGGGTGGCTTAATAGCTCAGTGCTTGTGATGATCCGCACCTGCCATTGCTTAGCTCATCAGGGGCTGCATCTGTGATTGGATGAGAGGAGCATCCACCCACCTGTCTGGCTATAAATTAGACTTGACATGCACGAAACTGCAAAGCGGTGGTCGGGAACATTTTTGACGGAGAGCCATAAACAACTCATATTTTCAAATGTTATCCCTTGAGGGCCATACTCAAATGTGTGCTATTTGTAATAATGTAATCACTTTAAAGTACAAACATTCTTTGAGATCTTTTGACAACATTGTTGTGCTGTTGCTAATAAATAATTATTAATTATTAATGGTAGTATGCATGCAGAAGAATCTAATGGGAAAAATGTGTGAAGCAACACTAGATGGAGTGTCGGCGCCACAATGCTCACGTAACGCTCCTATTGATGCATTCAGAACTGAGCTCTCTCAACACCTGTTCCCATATTTTACCCCTTAGTTTAGCGGAGATGCACCTATGAAAACAGCCACATATGGCTCCCGAGCCATAGGTTCCCTAACCCTGCTGCAAAGTGACGGAGACGAAACGCCGTAATGCAAGACATTGCGGCCAATACAGTAATTTATTGCAAAATAGAGAAAGGATAAAGTGACAACAATTGCAGTATTATGAACCATCAAAAATAATTGAAATATTTAAATATCAGAAGCAATATGCCCACCTCAACATCTTAAATGTCTGGTAAGAAAATCGTAATTTCTCTCATTAAAAAGCATCAAGTTCTCGTCAAGATAGATTTATTTCTTTTTTCAAATTGAATAATTTGATATTTTGCATTTACAAAGACAGGCATTTTACGTTCCTTATGATAATGACCCAAATAAGATTTTAATAAAGAATTTTCCTTCTAAGTAACACATTTTGTACTCCCATGAACCTGAGGGTGAAAATTGTGAATCAGGGGGTAATTGTAAAATTCTACGATTTTACAACAATATTAAGTGCACGGCGTATAGGGAGGAGGCAGCTTATATGCAAGAAAATATGGTATGTTATCAGCACATGTCAGCGGCCCGGAAAAAAAAATGGGTAGATCACGTAAAGTTGGTTCCTTGAAAAGTAGATAGTTATGCAAATAAGTCAAAGCACCTCTGCTCTAGACGATAGGCCAACAGTGCTGGCTGGAGTTTTTGATTAATTATACATTGTAATACAGCTCCATGTTTATCCATGTGTGAAATGTCTTTTAGGCCCTATTTGATGTTATAACCTCTTTAACAAATTTTACAAAGGCGCGTTCATTTAGCCGAGCAAGTTTGGACAATAAGATAAGTAGAGAGATGAATGGAGTAAGGAGAGTGGGGGGCAGGTTCTTCAATGTGCAATGAAGGATGGATGTCTCGCCTCATTCTTCGTTCACAATCTCCATGCGTAGGTTGGTGATGCTTTTCCTGACCATGCCAAAAAGATTATATTTAGACCACAATGGCTTTAGCTATTTCCTCTGTACTCTTATTGCTCGGGGACTCAGTAGCATACCATTTTGTGTAGAGGTTAGTTATGGTCACAATAAATGATATCTTTCACACAAATAAAAATTAAAATGTACAACACAAAGAAAATATTCTCATCTACTTTTCTGATCCGCTTTATCCTCACTGAGTCATAGGGGGTGCTGGAGCCTATCCCAGCTGACTTTAGGTCAGAGGCCAGCTAATCGCAGGGAACGAGAAGACGGAAAACCATTCACACTCACACTCATACCTATGGGAAATTTAAAGTGTCAAATCAGCTTACCATGCATGTCTTAGGAATGTGGGAGGAAACTGGAGTACCTGGAGAAAACCCACACAGGCTCAGGGAGAACATGCAAACTCCACACAGGTAGACCGACCTGAATTTGAACCCAGGACCCCCACTGTGAGGCCGATACGCTAACCACTCGGCCATCAGGGCGCCCCAATAAAAATAGCAACATATTTAAACTATTTGTAATGTATGGATGAATGCACTGACTGGGATTCTGGGTGTTATTATTACAGGCATTGGGTCTTTGGCTCCAACGATCCTAATGAGGATAAAGCGGTTCGGAAAATGAGATGAAAACTAATTAATAACAACATTGATAAAAAAATTGCTTTGTCGAAGTGAACATTTTCCAAAAATATATAGGGTTACACGTATACTTTTGTTCTGTCTTTGGATTCAAACATAGTAGTAATTGTTATCCCATCCAATCACAGATACTACACTCCTCAAATTCAAACCAAATGTAGCACTAGTGGGGCAGCCGGAAAATGAATTTAGTCACATTTTTAGACTACATAAAAAACCTCATTTATTTTCAACATGCCGAAACGATGCAGTGGACATACTAATTGGCTTTTGGTCACTTTGAATCTTGAAATGTAATTGTTTACGGTACAATCTCCCGTGTATCGCCATTATTGCGCTGACAGCCATTTTGCGACGAGTCGTGGATTTTCCCATTGTGCGATGAACGCAAACGCAGCACCACCAGCCTCACATGACCCAGTCAGCTGATAAAAGTCGACGTCGTTTGTTTTGAGTTTCACGCAATTTGCTCAGTCATTGTATAAACGACTTCAGCCACAATGAGGGTTTTATATCTCGTTCTTTTTTCGGCTTTAGCCCTGGCGAGTAATGCGATTGTGAGGTAAGAAAAAACAAATTGTTATTCATCGCCATTCGAAGTTAAGTCATTCAAGGTAGCCATGTTAGCAATGTTTCTCTGAAACGAATGACACTATATACATATATATTGTTTATGGAAGGTTTTTAAAAAGATTTGAGATTTGATAGAAACAAAAGTATTACTGCAAAAAGACTTTCTACTCGTTTGAGGTTGCACACGGTTGTGAAACGTCGTTTAAGATAAGAATTATAGGTTAGTGGGTCATACACGCAACTAGCCCGTCGCCTATCTTTACTACCATCGAGCTGTCAATACGCTTGTTTGTTTGTTTTTTGTTACAAGCAATACTACGAAGCAAACTGTATGCTTTTCCTTATGCAGAATTCCTCTGAAGAAATTCCGCTCCATCAGGCGAGAGTTGACCGACTCAGGAAAAAGTACCGAGGAGCTCGTGGCTGACAAACAATCGCTCAAGTATAACTTGGGCTTTCCAGCGAGTAATGGTCCCACTCCTGAAACCCTAAAGAACTACCTTGATGTAAGCATCTATTCAAACACCCAGCATTTCTGGATAGGGTTTCCTAGCGGGTAAAAGTGGCAACATCATACATGACAAAGGCTTTTTTGTGATTGCTGGCTTCTTGCTCTCCCTGGAAAAATTCCCAGCTCTGATTCAATTTGCAGCAATCTTATGTATTTCACTGTTAAATCAGAAAGTGTTAGTGACAAAAAGGGGGAACTTGGGTGCATGATGACTTATTGTATGTGTCACAAGCAGTTCTGCTTTCTTCAGTCTTTTTCAGACTGAGATTTCCAGCCACCCTTATTCTAAGAGGTGTCACCATTTTTTTAAAGCAATTAGCTATTTTGGGCGTGCCGGCAGCTGTTTGGTTGGCGTGTTGGCCTGACACTGGTGGACCTGGGTTCAAATCATGATCGGTCTACCTGTATGGAGTTTGCATGTTCTCCCTGAGCCTGTGTGGGTTTTCTCCGGGTACTCCGGTTTCTTCCCACATTCCAAACACATGCATGGTAGACTGATTGGACACTCAATATTGTCCCTAGTTTTGAGTTTTACTGGTTGTTTGTCTCCTTGTGTCCTGCAATTGGCTGGCCATCAATTCAGGGTGTCCCCCGCCTCTGTCCCAAAGTCAGCTGGGATAGCCTCCAGCACCCCCGTGACTCTAGTGAGGATAAAGTGGTTCAGAAAATGAGATTGAGAAGAGATTGGACAACTAGTGCTATGTTTAAAAAAATACATATATTGAATGATATATAAACCGCTAATAGCTTGGTGATTTAAGGCATAGGTTCCCAACTCTTGGACCGTGGGTCAATTGGCGTAACATTTTCTCAAACGCCAGCTAAAAATGCTCTAAATGTATTAAAGCCTTAATTCCAGTACACTGCAATAGCTTGGGGGAACCAGTTTCTATGAAGGGGATTTAAGGAATGGGCAAGGTGTTGAAAAAAGTTTATATGGCAACCTAACGCAAATGATATTAAACATTAAAAGAATTAAAGTAATTAAAAAATAAAAGTAAGGATTTACTGCTAAATGGCTTTAATATCTTTTCCCTCGAGAGTTGTCAACCTCCCAAATTTCACAACCTTTTAACCGCTATCGAAAAAGGAACTCCCACTAAGTTTGACTGAGTCGACAGATGTGAATTCTCTATTTTTGTGTCACATGTAATGTACATTCGTCAAGTTGGCATGTTTTGAAGAAAACATGGTTATATTTGATGTGACTTGAAATGCTTGTCTTCTTAGGTGTTGCACACCTGAAAACAGCTCAACTTCTCATATTGCTGATGAGAGTAGAACAGACTGACCTATATTTACTTCTGGATTTGCAGCTAATCTTTCAAAACGCATTTCTGGCTAATTAGTTATCCGTGTTTAACCTTTTTTCTCTGAGGGCCACTTGTGAAAAAAATTGAAGGATGTCAGGGTGAACTTGAAATCCTTCCACTTTATGTAACTCCATGTATATGTACAACTCCAATAATGTCACCAGGCACAGTATTATGGCGAGATTGCCCTCGGGACTCCCCCACAGCCCTTCACCGTGGTCTTTGACACTGGCTCCTCCAATTTGTGGGTTCCCTCCATCCATTGTTCACTCCTCGACATTGCTTGCTGTAAGTAATTAATGGCCAAAGATAGCAGTTTAAGACATTCTAGAAAATTTTATTAATTCACTTTTAATCTCACTTTCTACAGTGCTTCATCACAAATATAACTCTGCTAAATCCAGCACCTATGTGAAGAATGGCACCTCCTTTGCCATCCAATATGGAAGCGGTAGTTTGTCGGGTTATCTCAGCCAGGACACGTGCACTGTGAGTACAACTCGTGCGGCAGCATCAAAAATATGAATTTGCAATGGGAAAGAAAATCATGACTTGTGGGCCAACTCTTTTTCCAGATTGGCGATTTAGCAGTGGAGAAGCAACTCTTTGGGGAAGCGATAAAGCAGCCCGGTATTGCTTTTATCGCTGCCAAGTTCGATGGGATCCTTGGCATGGCGTATCCACGCATCTCTGTGGATGCAGTGGCGCCAGTCTTTGACAACATTATGAGCCAGAAGAAAGTTGAGCAAAATGTTTTCTCCTTCTACCTGAACAGGTAAGGAACCTTTTTTTTTACTGAAATGATGTAGAGCAAATTAGTGTTAGTTTTTTCATCTGATATATAAAAAGTCTTCTCACATGACGGGGAAAAAAAGTGAAATTGTTTAATTTGTGTGCAATTATGTATTAGGATATTTAAGCAACAATTGGTTTAATTTATTGTATGCAATCCTGCTGTTAGTGGAAAAAAATAAAGTAATCTGCAAAAACAGAAGACAATAGAAATCATGTGTTTATGTTGGGGTAGAGCCCAAAGACTTCTGACACTTATTTTGATCATTCCAGGAAATTTGTCATACAAGACAATGATGTTCTAGAAAATGCTACCATTGGGCATTAATATCACGTTGAATTGTTAAAGCAGTTTTCCAGTCACTTTTAAGCCAAGGCACACTTTTGCATTGAGAAAATCTTAACGTACACCACCAGCTGACAATCTTGCAGTACAACTATTTTAACAAAAAAAGTCATTCTCATCAAAGTTTTATCAACAGTATTCAAATAAACACAAAACAAAATTTTCTAAGTCTAATTTTTCACACTGGCCTAACGTCGCCCAAAATTAGTCCATTAGCTACCAACCACCTCTGGTTCACATTATGTGAAAATAAGCAACAAAACAACTTAAATCTCTTGATATTATGATTTTCATATTCTAAACTAAATTGATATTGATGTAATGACAACACACCAGTGTCTTGCACCACATTTAATAAATAAATAAAATAAAATCAGACATAGGCTTTGTCATCACCATTGACTTGTCAAAAGCCTAATTGTCGTCAAACCCAGCTCCGTATGACGAAATTGGTAATGCTTCTGCACAAAGTCCGCTTTCCCAGGCAAAGGCCCAATAAATGATAATTTCAGGCTTGTTGGCACTCTGCTGTGATGGATACATCGCATCATGCCCTGAGCACAACCAAGTCCTGTTTGCCTCGCTGATGCCAACAAAGAATAAAATGGATCACTTACCTCTCACTGTCTTCTCACTTAACTGCACTTGGCTGCACTCCCAAAATCCCACTGGTCTATTTTTTTTTTTTTCATTCACCGGGCAGCCACAATGCATATACACGCCTGAAAAAGTTTCACACCAAAAATATATTCTGCCTATAACTCACTGATTCAGTGCTGACTTAGTCTCAGCGTATGCCAATGTTTTCAGCACTTATTTTTAAACAGATTTTGTGTATTTAAAGTAAAATCATTAAGATGACTTCACAACACCTTTTTAATATGAGCCAAACTGATGGGCTGTCTTGCATGTAGAGGCATCAACATTCATGAAAGTGCATATCAAAGTTTTAGTTACTGTTATAGAACATTAAATCTTATTGGAACTCATCACTGCAAATTTTCAGTATAGTTATTTCGTTAGCTACTATATGTTGACTTCATGTCTTTCTTTGCAGTTGCTTTGGCTCGGTTCTGAGTATACTAAAATTGATGTGATTTTAATAAAAGAAGTGAGGAAAGACCATATGCATATTTATTTCTCTGCTTTAGGAATCCTGACACTCAACCAGGTGGTGAGCTGCTGCTAGGAGGAACCGATCCTAAATACTACAGCGGCAAATTCAACTACGTCAATGTCACCCGTCAAGCCTACTGGCAGATCCGCATGGACTCGTGAGTTATGAACAATAAAGAAGATGGTGGGGCATTATTTATTTATAAGTGTGTCCATTAAGGTTGCAAGTGGGCAGCCAGCTGACCTTATGCAAAGGTGGCTGCGAGGCCATCGTAGACACCGGTACGTCTCTAATCACCGGACCAGCTGCGGAGGTCCGAGCTCTGCAGAAAGCCATCGGAGCCACTCCACTCATCCAAGGAGAGGTGAGATCCTCGGGCCTCATGTCACTGTTTTGAATTTTTTAGGTCAATCCTATTCAGATTTCCAAAACTTGAAGAATACATGCTTTTAGCAAACATTTTACAACCAACCCATTCAGAGACAGTAGTCACTACATCTATTCAAACGTTATTATTACCATAATGGCCAGCCCAGGGCCCAGAGTACTGGTATCTAGTAAAAGAGGGAGATTGCTATTGAAAACATGTTTCCGTCCAGGGCAACAAAATAGTTGTGAGGTTTACAAGAGGCTATTTTTAAGTTTTCTCCTACCAAAATATGCTGGGTCACAGTGTTTAAAGTTTCTTTTATTATTCTTTTCTTCCCATTATTGTCATTTACAGTAATTTCACACCTATATGGCGCACTTAAAGGTCTAAAATTTTCTCTAAAATGGATGGGGTGCCCAATCAATCGGTGAGCCTTGTTTATGCTCTAAAATTTAGAGCATAAACAAGGCTCACCGAATTGGAATTACTGTAATGTTAGGAATACCCGGACAGGCTGTTTTTTAGGGTTAATGTCCGCTGGGTTGATCGCAATAAGTAGCCTGCCCGCGAGAAATTCAGTCAAGAGGTCAGGGTAATAGAAAATGTTGAATTTAGACTCTAAATTCAACATTTTCTATTACCCTGACCTCTTGACTGAATTTCTCGCGGGCAGGCTACTTATTGCGATCAACCCAGCGGACATTAACCCTAAAAAACAGCCTGTCCGGGTATTCCTAACATTACAGTAATTCCATTCAAAACATCCCAGAGAAGTGGCAAGGCGCAGTTGACTTTCGTGTGCTCCTAGCGCTTTTTACTCTCCATACAAAGTCGCAGTTAAGTGACGATTTGGAATGGATTGTCTATGCTAGATCCAAAGTGCCGGCGGGCACCGTAGTTTGAGCTTTCGTCATAGCTGGAATCACTATTGCGAAACCCCACGGCGACAACTTTTGACTGTGCCAATGAGATTGAACACAGAATCGTTGGCAAACTCGCCCACTTGGCAGAACTCGTCATGTCGGATACAGAAGATGACTTTGACAGACTTGTAGATGTTTGAATACTTTGACTTACATTTTTTTGCAAATACACAGTACGTAAAAAAACAAACAAAATCAAACTCCGCTTTGCTCCTGTTGCCTTTAAAAAAAAAAGTGCTGGCATGCATGCTAACGTGTGCCATGCTAGCACAACGATAGCAGTGCATCCTTTGAAACAAAGCACCTTTTTTAGTGACAAAAAAAAACAGAAAATACACCCGCAACGGAAACGGCGCCCTTACAGGGCGTAATTTATAGTTCATTACTTATTTATATTTATTTGTCCTAATTTAAATTTCTGTATTGCCCAATATAAATTGTGCTGGCAAAACAATTGGATGGAGGCACAAAATTGTTGTATTCTGGGCTGTAAGTATGAGGCCTTTGTCCTATATGAATCTAATATTAAAAAAAAAAAAAAACATTTACGGGAGAAAAAACGTTACTTTGTGCATATTATCTAGGGAGTTGGTAATGAACGAAGTATGACAATGAAAAGGTGTTTCATAAAAATCTTTTCACCCAAGTATTGAGTCAAAATTAAATGTGAAGCATTTCTTTTTCAGTACATGATCAACTGTGATAAGATCCCATCCTTGCCTGTCATCTCTTTCAATGTGGGTGGCCAATCCTACAACCTGACTGGAGATCAGTATGTTTTAAAGGTGAGAACGTGTACCTTCTTGTCCAGCAGGGGGAAACAGAGATCGTGCTTATGCTTGATAACAATACAACTCTGTGAATGAATGTTACATCATCCGAAAAACAAACAATGGCATTCTCATTTGATTTGACAAAGTCATGAAGGGGCAGCTTTGTTATCCAGAGAGATTACAATTGTTTTGTTTTTCGCGTTCCTGACACAAGTTCTCGGCCGACATGGAATTTCTGGCAAATATATTTATAGGGTGGTAGGAGGACTAAAACATGCAACACAGCCTGACTGAGTCTCTTTCTCAAATGCAGGAGAGCCAAGCTGGAAAGACAATTTGTCTGAGTGGCTTCATGGGGTTGGACATACCTCCACCAGCTGGTCCTTTGTGGATTCTGGGAGATGTCTTCATTGGCCAGTACTACACCGTTTTTGATCGAGAGAATAACAGAGTGGGCTTTGCAAAGTCCAAATAAGCTCAAGGGAGCCACTTGAATCCACACTTCAAAATGCATAAATTACTGTTGCACAAACTTTGTTGCTTTGCGATGAAACTATATGGCAATAGATTTTGTGTAGATTTTGACATGCACTCTGTTTAAGAAGTTGTAGACTTCTATGCTGCTTGTCTGCAATTTTAGCAAATTGGTTTCATTAGTTGGTTTTCATTTTTCAGGAAGTGTTTTAAGTTGTTATTTTAATTGATTTGAGTTTCATGAGAACGTGCCCCTCTACTGCTGAATTAAGGACGGGTCTTATTGTGATTGGCTTTCATGCCTTAATAAATCAATGAACCAAATCATGTGTAGAATTTTTTTGAAATGTATTTCTAAGACTATGCTAGAAATGTGTCCTCCTGGGAATTCCTTTAATGGCTGTGTCAATTGCAAAGATATAATTATAACAATATTGGCTACAGAGTGAACTAGAAAAAAAAAGTTACTCAAAATAATAAGTAATCTGGGAATGCGCCACATTCAATCGGTGCAAGTTTTTTGTATGTAAGAGGAAACTGGAGTACCTAGACAAAACCCACACAAGTCCGCAGACAACATGCAAACTAGCCACAAGAATGTTAAAACCAGGGCTTGAACCCTAAATCTCAAAACTGGCCGACACGATAACTATTCAACCACCTGGCTGCATAATTTTACAGATAATTAA